>NW_007248810.1:15051-37529 GCF_000164805.1 Carlito syrichta
GCGATCCTTCCACCTCAGCCTTCCGAGTAGCTGGAATTACAGGCATGTGCTAACCATGCCGGGCTGTTTTTTTTATTTATTGTAGAGATGAGGTCTCGCCAAGTTGCCCAGGTGGGTCTTGAACCCGCGGGCTCAGGCAATCCACTCACTTTAGCCTCCGAAAGTGCAGGATTACAGGCTGAGCCACCGAGCCCGGCTAATTTAGTTTTTACAACAGCTTTTTACAAGGCAGGACCCATTCACTACCTCTCTAATTTTAAGTATGAGACAAATATTTAAATTTTTATTAACTATGAGGCCTAAATTAATCAGAACTGGTGTGTGTGGCTCCTGAAGATGTACCCTCCACCAATGGAAACTACACACATCAAGTATGAAACGAAGAGATTTGAGTGTCGTCTCCATTTTGCTCATTCTGAATCTCCATCACATTAAAGGATGACTGAGTCACAGTGAGAACTTCATGTGTCTGAGAACTTCCTGTGTTTCTGCCAACATACATTATAATAACAAGCAAATTCTAGACTTGGAAGATTAAAAAAAAACATAAAACCTTTTACATATCAGTAAGCAAAGAGGAAATACAGAAAGAGTATACCTCTTTTTATTATAAAGTATAGTTGGCAATGAGAAACTGAAACCTTAAAAAAAATGCAGTATCCTTTGATTGTTATTCAAATTGAATCAACTTTATCAGTTCAATCCTTGTATGGTGGAAATCAAACCAAAAGAAAATTTAAAAACATTGTTTAGAAAGCTAATATAACATTATTCAAGCATTTTGGATTAACCAAATGCCAATGAGATGCAGATGTAAAACTAGTGATAAATGAAGAATTTCACAATGAATAATAGTAAGTAGACTCAAAGGCAGGCTTCCATTCTTTTGTTTTTAACCATCAATTAAAAAACAAGTGATCCTCATCCTAAAAAGTTTGGTGCTGTCATAAAATGTACCCCCCTCCCCACAAATATAAATAAACTTACCTTTGGTTTTTTGATCAGCAGCCTGAAAAAAAAAATCAGAAACTCTTTAGGAATAATAATGTGTAGAATGTACACATCTATGAAAGTTCACAAGCAGACTTTTAATATGGGAAAAGCAAGTTTTTGCCCAGTTAATACATCATAATTTTTTATTGAGAAAACTGTATAATTATCTACATGCCAATATTAATCTAAAGGCAAAGAAATTCTATCTGGAAGCTCAGTTAAGCTTTATATTTGAACAGACTCTAAAAGACACACAGTTTAAACTATAAGATACATTAAACTAGATAAGGACAAAGACAAATGGAATAACTTGGTATTTTAAATGCCATAAAATTCAGGCATGAGTATAAGACTTACGGTAGGATTTTTATTTTTAATATTTACTAAAAGGAGTTGTAAAGTAACATTTGCCAAAGCTGCAAAAATAATTTCTAGCATTTCTAATAAGATCAGTTGAATGGCCCTTTCTTCACTTCTCAGACATTGTTCATGACGGCTCATTTTAAGCAGAAAGGCATGGACATTGCTTACCAACAACGACTAAAACACAGGTCTAATATTTCCAGTTCCTTAAGTAAGACATTTTGCGGCTGTAATCTGGATTGATGTCATCGACATATTATATCTACTTACTATTTGCTAATTATAGATTTAGCACACTGACTTAAAAAGTAATAGAATAAAACTTTGTCATGTAATGGCTATGATAATGCAAATGAGACACCCAACGACACAAAGACGATGAAGTAGTAACTTTAGCCAAACCTTTTTCTGAGCACCTTCCTTCTTTTTCTTTTCTTCCTGCTTTTTCTTTTTCTTTTCTTCCATCAAACGTTCCTCTTCTTGTGTTTCTTGCTCTTTCTCTCTATTAAATATCAAGAAAACAGGTATAAGTATGATGCTCATTTTAAATAAAAAAGCATTAGCTGCAGAGCATTTTAAGTCGGCAGAGTTTTGCATACAGGATAAAGAAGGACACTCTGAGAAGGTGTTAGAAACGGACATCTACACCACATTGCTGGGGACACATCCCCAGTAGTACAGCAAGTTGTTCTGATTTCTTCAGTAGCTCAGCTGTCTCATTCACCAACATTTGCTGAGCACCAGTCTATCATCAGGTATTGTGCTGGGGATAAGGGCTAATATGGGATAAGACACAGTTCCTACAGTCCAGCCCCAGACGAGTATTTGTCAAAGTGTTGTCTCAGAATCATTGGGGGTACCTGTTAAAATATAGATTCCTATAGGTTCCACCATAGCCCACCCAAATTAGAATAGTTGGAGGTGATTCTTATGCACATTATAACTGCATGTTCACTGATAAGTTTATTTTTTGTTTGCTTTTTTTTTAGGAGTCTCACTCTGTCACCCAGGCTGGAGAGCAGCAGCACGCTCATGTTCACCACAGTCTCAACCTGCTGGGCTTAGGTGATCTTTCCCCTCAGCCTTCCAAGTAGCTGGAACTACAGGCATGCACTACCACACCCAGCTATATTTTTCTTTATTTATTGTAGAGATGAGGTCTCACCAAGTTGCCCAAGCTGGTCCTCTCACCTCAGCCTCCCAAAGTGCTGGGATTATAAGTGTGAGCCACTGCACCCGGCCTGAGCATCTTTTCATATGCTGTTGACCATTTGTATAACATTTTTTGGAGTCTATAGTTACTCTTACATCATGGTTTAATTATTCATTTATATTAAGCTTCTGTATGGATCACTGTATTTATATCTGACCCAGGCTGACACTGTGGAAAGGAGGTACTAACAGATTAGGCAGAAATAACAATCCACATAAACGTCTCAGCAGATATCATTACCCATCCATTAAAGTTGACTTGAATGTATTAATTCAGTCATTCTGTGACTGCCCTTCAAGTTACTCCCACAATTTGCTGAAAAACATCTTATCTTTTCAAGAAAGGATGTGTAGGAGGTCAACTTTTAGAGATTATGCAAGTCTAAAAATAGCTTCGGGCTATCTTTTTGTTTGACTGGTGGTTTGGCTGAGTATAACACTTCAGGTGAGAGGATTGCCTGAGCCCAGAGCTTTAAGACCAGCCTGGGCAACTTGGCAAGACCTCATCTCTACAATAAATCACAAAAACTAGCCGGGCGTGGTGGCATGCGCCTGTAGTTCCAGCTACTTGGAAGGCTGAGGCAGAAAGATCATCTAAGGCCAGTAGGACAAGGCCGCGGTGGCCCTGAACAGCCTGGGTAACAGAGTGAGACTTCAACACACACACAAAAAATCATGACCTGGACTTCCTGGGCTCAGGTGACCCTCCCACTTCACCCTTCTGAGTAGCTGGAACTATAGGCATATGCATCACCACACCTGGCTAATGTTTTGATTTTTTGTAGAGAGGCGATCTCACTATGTTGTCTAGGCTGGTCTCGAACTCCTGGGCTCAAGCCATCCTCCTGCCTCGGCCTCCCAAAGTACTGGGATTACAGGCACGAGCCTGTGTCCGGTCTGAAAATCAGTTTTGAAGGCACTGTGCCACTATATGTTAGCATCCAGTACCACTCAAGAGAAGTCTGATGTCATTTTGATTTTCAGTCCTTTTAGGGGATATATTTTTTACACAGACACTTACAGCATCTTTTTATCCTCAGGATTCTGAAATTTCATGATGATGTGCCTGTGTCTCTTCTCCCTCATTATCTGTGCTTAGCATTTGGCTGATGCTTTCAATGTAGAGACATTTCTTTCAGTTCGCTATTGAAAATACCTTTCTGTTTCTAAATAACATAGTGAACCTTTTAGATTGAGTACCTATAATTTATCATTTCTTATTGTTTCTAATTTTGGGGTGCTTGATCCAACCTGGTCTTCCGATCGTTTTGCTTAATTTCTTATTTTATAATACACAATTTCTAATAACTTTCTTGCTCTCTTGAATGATCCTTTTCCACAACACCTGTTCTTATTTTAGACATGAAAAATCATTTCTATTCTAGCTGAGGACACTAATTAGGGGTTTTCTGAGGTCTCCTAAATTTTCTGCCTGTTTTTGTTTCTTCTCTGGACACATGTTCCCTTTAACTCTCTCTGATCTGAAAGCCTTCCCCCAACTGTCTAGTAATCCTTGGCTGCCTGTTCAGGCTTACAAGTAAGGCACTGAAACACCACTGAGGAGCTTTGTGTGTACAGGCTGGATTTGTTTCAGGGTGGGTTTTGCTTTAGGGAGATTAGGTAGGTAGCTGACTATTTTGCTATAGCAGCCTCAAATGCCAAAACGTGCAGTTATTCCCCCATCACCAGGGTGTTTTATCTATAGTGTTAGTTACTAGTCCTTAACCATTCAGAATCGCTCTACTGCTGAAATTTTAAATGTTACTACCCTTCATTCTGACCATAGCTCCCTATCCTTGCATCTTGCTTTTCCAATTCCAACATGTGAGAAGGAGGATCTCCCTTCTCTCCCCTTCGCCAACTGACAGATATAATCTATTATTTCTAACGGCTCCACAATACATTGCTGTGTGAATGTTATGTGCTATTCAGTCATTCTTTCTGTTCATACACGTTCACTTTGTTTCTTTTATTGCCACTGCAAAGAACTCCAGCACTCCTAGCCAACTCTGCTAAAGACAGCAGCATCCCTCTAATTGGTGGCTCAGCTTGTTTTAGTAGCAGTCAGAGCCAGGTAAGGAGGAAATCTGATGATATAGGCTCAACTTTTGGGCCCAGAGGAAGTCTGAAAGGCCAAACTGGATATAAATGATCTATACCTCAGACGATAAGGCATGCTATACTATACTATACTGAGTCTTATTAGAGAAAACATTTTTTAATAATCTTGGTTTTTCAATGTTTCTTTTATTCGCAAACAGTTTAGCAGTCACCAGATTAGGAGGCGTTGGGTAGAAAAAGTAGCAGCAATCATATTTTGGAGATAACTAGAAGGAAGGGGTAGGAAGTAGGAGATTCCCCACAAGTGGGCCTCTATATCATCTCAGTGTACCTAGTTAAACTGTACATTTTCCCAGAGAAATAATGATTTAAAAGATGAAATTATGTAGATAGACTGGGAATCCAGCCAGCCACTCATGCAAAACTATTCTGGATGAAAGATGTTATAAACGTCCAGGTTTTTTTGGTTTGTTGGTTACTCCATATGCTTATGGAAGAATAGGATTCAACAGAAGATGGTAGGGGGACAGTCTTTGTCTTTGATGTTTAATGTACCAGAAATAGTAAATGTTTCTCATCCTAACTGGGCACAGCAGAGCCTACACCCTGAAGTCATACCACTTAAACTCCAAGGTCATGTCATCAAAATATTTATTTATTTGAGTCAGAGTCTCACTCTCTGGAGTACAGTGGCACGATCATGGCTCACTATAGCCTTGAACTCTGGGCTCAAGCAATCCTTCCCTCTCAGCATCTGGAGTAGCTCGATGTACGCCACCATGCACAGCTAATTTTTTGTAGAGATGAGAACTGCTATGTTGCCCAGGTTGGTCTGAAACTCCTGGGCTCACGCAATCCTCCTGCCTCAGCCTCTCAAAGTGGTGGAATTACCAGCGTGAGCCACTGTGCCCGGCCACAATATTCACTGGTTTATACTGTGTGTGTGTGTATCTCGATATGCCAGTTTTTAGAAAGTTTGCCTAATTTAATGAGAATTTCCTAGCAGTGTTTATGTTAGGAAGGGCTAGTAAAATGTTTTCAAACAAAATTTTTTTTAAAAAGGAGAAGGAAGTGGTATCCTGTCTGATTGTCACAGAAATAGTTAAGGTTCTTAATTTATTCCATGTGTGTTTGAATACCTGCTATGTGAAGGAAATATTCACTAGAACTTTGAAGGCAGTATGAGAAAGATAAGACACAAAGCAGTCTTAGACCTCAAGGGGAGGGCTATACAACCTAATAGGGAAAAAAAGGCAAAGCTTGAATTATACTTAGTAATTAATAGACTATGGGAATAAAACAGAGTAACAGAGAATGCTTGGAATTTAGAGTCACGAGGACTTGGTTCTAAAGTAAAGTCTCTTGGATCACAACTGATAAAAAAGAAATAAAGTAAAACAAGTCACTAGCATATAGGATATCAAAAGCCTGTAGACCAGAGGACTAGGTAGATTGCCTATAAGAATGCTTAAGTCGCTTGGTGGCTCTGCCTGTAATCCCAGCACTTTGGGAGACCAAGGTGAGTGGACTGCCTGAGCCCACAGGTTCGAGACCCTCCCAGGCAACTTGGTGAGACGTCATCTCTACAATAAATAAAAAATTAGCTGGGCATGGAAGCGCGCACCTATAGTTCCGGCACTTGGAAGGCTGAGGCAGAAGGCTGGCCCAAGACTAGCAGATCGATGCTGGGATGGCCGTGAGCTTACCACTGCACTCTAGCCTGGGCAACGCAGTGAGACTCCAACTCAAAAAAACAAAACAAAACAATGGCATTAGATTCTCACAGGAACGCGACCCCTATTGTGAAACTATGCACGTGAAGGATCTAGGTTGTGAGTTCTTAGGAGAATCTAATGCTAATAGTCTGAGGTGATGATGCTAGAACTGGGGAAAGGCTGCAAATAGATTAGCATTAGCAGTGAGGTTTGAATGCACAGACCATAATAACTTAACTGCTTGCAGACTCATCAAAATCCTATCAGCGAGTGACAAGTGAGTTGATATACTTTAATTGTACATCTGCATCTGGTGGCAGACTTTAAGTCAGAGTTTGAAACTTATTTTAGTCTGCGCATGGCCTGCCCATTATTTTATTTACCACTTCTGTCCACGTCTCTTTTTTTAAATGATGAGTTGTGTAATTATTTCAATATATGTTACAGTGCAATAATAATAGAAATAAAGTGCACAATAAATGTTATGTGCTTGAATCATCCTGAAACCATTCTTCCACCCCCCGCCCCACACCTCCATAGAAAAATTGTCTTCCATGAAACCATTCCCTGATGCTAAAAAGGTTGGGGACCATCGTTCTATAAGACTCTACACCTTTCTAGTAGACTGGTTTAAAGTCTTTCTTTTGGTTGCTGGCTTTGAGAAACAAGACATCATAAATCCTGTTTCTACAAGGAACTGAATTCTGCCAGGAGTCTGAGGAAGCCTGGATGCCAATCCCTCCCAAATAGAGCCTATAGATGAAAACTCGGCCCTGGCCTTGACTGCAGTCTTAGAGATCCAGCTAAGTCCAACCTCCTGCAGAGAAATTGTGAAATAATGTGTATTGCTTTAAGACATTAAATGTGTGGTGATTTTTTACGTAGTATAGAAAACTAATACAGGTGGTGATTTTAGAACTTCTAGGGCCCACCAAGATGGGATAAGCCAACTATAGCCCCTCTCTCTTGCTGATTTACAACAACCACCAAACAAACAAGGTACAATATGAATACAAAAACATAAACTATAAAAAGTAAACAAAAGTAGGTGGACTGGGTAGAGGAGTAAAAAAATGCAGGGAGGCAATCTGTGTGGGGGTGACGCTTTCCTATGTTCCTCTTCTCTTAAAGCTTTGCGGGGCGGGGGGGCAGTCACAGCTGTTCTGTAGCAGATGTAGCACTGGCAGCTACAACAAAGAGAAACCCCATCTTTCTCACCAAAGGACTAGGAAAAGGAGTTCCTGTGAGTTGGATGGTACCCTAGGATACTGGGGGAAATCCCAGAGAAATCAGCTGGAGAGATGGATCCCCCAATTCGGTGTATGAACCTTCACCATTCTTCACTCACCTTTGAGTTATGCATTCATGGGACAGACCCAAAACAACAAAGCAAAGGCTTTGAGATCCAAACTACAATTTCAATATCTCCTCACCGAAGTCTCAGACTAACTCCCACATGTGGGCCAGGCCCAAAACTGCATATAGTGAAGGCCTAGAAAGACTGAACTGACACTGGAGCCACTGAACCTAGCCAAAACCAAACCAAAACAACAAAAGCAACATTCTCCAGAGGAGTTTAATAGTACTCAAAGTCTATACAACATATTAGAAATGTCCCAGATAAAGTCCAAAATTACTCCTCAAAGAACCAAGAAAACGGCCAAATGTGAGGACAAAAGAAAACAGACACCAATGGCCACATGACTCAAACTTTGGAATTATCAGGTAATGGCTCTAAAAGAGTTATTATAATCATGCTCCAGAAGGCAAATAAAAGTAAATACACTTGAAGCAAGTGGGAATATAGGAGTTCACAGTAGAAAAATATGATCTATAAAAAGAGAAAAAGAGCCAGGCTCGGTGGCTCAGACTGTAATCCTGAGTTTTGGGAGGCTGAGGTGAGTGGAGTGCCTGAGCCCACGGGTTCGAGACTTGCCTGGGCAACTTGGCGAGACCTCATCTCTACAATAAATCAAAAACTAGCTGGGTGTGGTAGCACCCACCTGTAGTTCCAGCTACTTGGAAGGCTGAGGCGGAAGGATCGCCGGAGCCCAGCAGGTCGAGGCTGGGAGCGGCCACTGCACTCCAGTCTGGGCGACAGAGTGAGACTCCAACTCAAAAAAAAAAAAAAAAGAGAGAGAAACAAATTTTACAACTAAAAAACTAAAATATCTGAATTAAAAACTTCATTGGATGGGCCTAATAGAAGAATGTATATGAAAGAGGAAAGAGTATGTGAACTTATTATAATAGAGCAAGAGAAATGATCTAATCGAAAAACAAAGAGAAAAAAATAAAATAAACAGAGCCTCAGGGACCTGTGGGATAATACCAAAAGGTCTGACATTCAGGTCATTGGAGGCTCAGAAACAGAGGAGAAAGACTAGTGAAGAAAAAAACACTTGAAGAAATAGTGGTGGGAAGTTTTCCATACTTGGTAATATACATAAAGTTAAAAATTCAGAAAGCTCTGTGATTGCCAAACAGGATAAACTCAAAGAAAACCATACCCAGATTTAACATATACTAAATGTAAGCAGCCAAATTCAAAAGGCTATATATGCTTAGAACTGCATTTATATGATACTCTGGAAAAGGCAAAATTACAGGAACTGAAAGCAGATCAGCAACTGCCATGGCAGGGGTGGAGGAAGGAACAGGCAGTACAAGGGAGTTTTTGAAGGGTGATGGAATTATTGTATATCTTCATATGATGTTGGTTATATGACTGTATACACTCATCAAAACTCACAAAAATGTACATCAGAGGGTGGTACTATATGCAAACTTTGAAAAAGTGAATAGAAACAAAAACAAAGGCAAAAAATTATAAATGGACATAGGAGGGTTCAGGAGACTGCTGAATCCTTCCTTCAAATCACCCTTCCCTCCCACTCCCATTCCTGGCCTGATGCGAAGTAGGATTTCAACTAAGTAAAAAGGGTGTGTGTTAGGAGGGTTGTGCATGGCTAAAGATAAAGGTCTTCCTTAACCAGAGGACCAGTGTACCATAAGGCACAGAGAGATTTGGAGAAAAGGATGAGGAAACTCAGAGCATTGGGATCTGATTACTGATTAGGAAGACATGACAGCAAGGACCATTACTTTGAAAGGGTGGTAAAGAATCACAGAGACTGAAGAAAGGTATGACAAAATGAGTTGGTCCCAAGGTATTTCAAAGGAACCCTGACATTTTCATTTTAGTGCTAATACAGACTTTAGTTCTCAAGACTTTCCTATTAGATCTAAAACAAAACAAGAAAACATGCAGCAGCAACCCTCAGTATGGAGCTATTGCAGTCTCAATTTACCAGACTTCTTAGGAAATGGCATCTCTTGCTTCTCACCTTTTACACAAACATCTTATGGTGCTTGTTGTCTAGCCACTGATATAGGTTTATCCTTTGCCCTGTTTTACCAACGTCTATATTCTGCTAGCTTCTTCCATTTGGCTTTTAATCGCAGATCAAATAATGTTTCTCATTTTGATTGGCTTTCTTTTATGATCAAAATAAGGTTGATCATCCATATCTTTTATTCTGCCAGTCAGCTGTCTCTCCTCCTCCCAATGTATCCTGATCTCCCTTGGAGGACTAATTCTCTCACTAGCAATTCATGGACTTTTAGGGGAAGTGGCTCCAGGGATGCATTGTGTGTCTGGCTAATCAAAGAGCACGGCATACCCTGGGCCACAATGCTTAGGTGCAGAGACAACACTGGATGTGAACCAAACAGATCAGAGGTTCGGAAGTTACTGTAGCCATCTTTCAATCAGAGAGAGCCAGAAAATAAAGCCATCACTAAAGAAGAGAAGCTAAGAAATAAAGAGAAAACGAAGTGTCTGAAATATGCCCTCTGAGTTCAGGAATAAGTCCTTTCTATACCTAGCGCCCTGCCCTTCCCTTGATGAGACATTCTATGCCAATCAACATACTCCTTGGAATGAGAACCCTGAATTGAAGTGGCAATCAGCTGGGAGCAGATTCACTGCACTTTGTCCTACAAAACCTGCTATCAGTACTTGCTACCTGGATTCACTAGGCTGCACAGATATGTCCTGGCTTTTCAGCTTGTCCTTCAATTTTGTCAGCTACCTTATATCCTTTCAAATGTTCCTCTCCCTCCCCTATATAGTCACTTCCCATTGTGTAACCAAAGAATCCTGACACATGTAATCAACAATCTATTTACGCCTAGGCTTACTCAGTAAGCACTGACTGGATGCAGCACTATTTAATTATGATTTGTCTTAAATAAACTAATCAAGTTCAGTATACATTTTTACCACTATAAAAATTACCTTAGTGTTACTATATTAACATGTCCACCAAAAGTATGGGAGTTGTAAGTACTATTCTGTGAAAACCTTTATTTCATCTCTGAATTTAAAGTAGCCACAAATTAGGTCACAAAGTGACAGTATAATTTTACCTTACTTTCACAATCATATATATGTGAAAGTAAATATATACATACATATATGAGGGGCGACCCAAAAAAACCAGAATTATCTTTTGGAGGGCAGGCCCCTACTAGGTAAGTATTCTAGGAACACATTGGCATCAGTGTACCAGAGCTAGTGTTGCTGAGAGACTGTGTACAGTTTCAGTGAACGTGTTTTTTTGAGATTCTTTAAATGCATTTACTCATTTTATGATAGGTGATTTATAAGTACACCTGCCCACACCTCACTGAGTGTGTGTTTAGCAGTTTTTGACCAAAATGGCATGACCTCCACGCCCACCTCCCTATTCATCCTATCTTGCCCCCAGCAACTTTTTCTTGTTTTTCCAGGTGAAAAACGTCCTCAAAAAGAAATATTTTGCTGATGTGGAAGAGATGAAACAAAAACCGTAGAAGCACTAAAAGGCATCAAAATTGAGTTCTGAGCAGCAGAAAAAGCTTTTCAAAAGGTGTATTGCATCAAATGGAGAGTACTTTGAAGAAACTGAAGGAACCCATAAATGAGAGCCTATTTTAATCCTCCCAATAAACTGGAGACTTTTCAATACTGCCACACGAACAAATAAAATTCACAGATGTGCCTAAATTCCAGGTTTTTTTGAGGTCCCCACTTGAAAATACTTTAAATATGCTTAAAAATAATAGAAGACAATCTCCAACTAGTCTCTCACAAACAGTAGTCCTTGTTATTAGCACATCCTGGTATACATGCCACAGAGTGGTTATTAACAATGATCAGGATTTCACTGTTTGCTAGAAAATTAAAAAAATAAGTACCAAGTATCCAATGATAAGCATAAAGCTTTTCCCAAAAGTGTCCACTTCCAACTACTAAGGAGTCTGGAGGTGGGGAACTATGCGGTTAACGTATTGCCTCTCGGCGCCAAACTCTTTTTGTCTGCTGTGTGAAAATGGATCTGTGACCTTTAACTGTTTTCCCTTTGCTAGCTGGCACAATGTTCAACTTTTTCAGTAAAGGGCACTAGAGAGACATAGTGGGAAAAGACTTGTACTTCCTGGCTCAGGTGCTCCCTGACAGTCTCTTGCAGGCACCCCAGCTGTGTCATCCTGAGCAGGTAACTTTGTAGCATAGTACAAAAGTATTACTTAGTACCACTTTATAGTGGTACAGAGTACAAAAGTGCTGAGACACTTTCCCCCAAAACTGTTTTCAAATTCCATCAACATGGCATCACGGTGACTTCTGTGCCATCCCATGAGCCACAGCCATGGCCTCTCTAGCAAGGTCAGGGCCTTAGATCTGCCATTCCTGCATTCTCCAAAACTTGCTTTATTCTGAGTAGCCAATCTCTCATTTTTCTGATCCCATTACAGTTAACAGTTCTTTATAGTAAACTTTCCCTGTTCACATTACGGTATGATTTCTCTCTCCTGACTGATAAAGTTCTCCTAAGGAACCCTCAAATGAGAGCCTATTTCAATTCTGCCAATAAACTGGAAATTTTTTTAATACTGCCATGCCAATAAGTAAATAAAATTCACAGATGTTCTAAATGATGAATAAATTACATCAAAGTATAAAGCAACAAGCTGAATTTAATTACTAGCACAAAGACCTGAACTATCAAGCCTGACAGAAGGAATGAAATAATTCTCTTTGCATAAATTTGGCTAATATCACTAGCTCAGTTTTTTTGTTTTTGTTTTTTAATTTAGATTCAGGGGGTATGTGTGCAGGTTTGTTACACAGGTGTAGTTCATGACGGTGAGGTTTGGGCTTCTGTTAAGCCTGACCCCCAGGTGGTGAGCATGGTATCCAATGGGTGTTTCAGCTCTTATCCCCTTCTTCCTCCCTCATGTTTGCTGTTGACATCCTTATGCCTGTGTGTACACAATGTTTAGCTCCCACTTGTGAGAACCCACAGTATTCAGTTTTCAGTTTCTGTGATAACTCACATAGAATGATGGCCTCCAGCTGTACCTATGTTCTGAAAATGAAAAGGACATGATTTTGTTCTTTTTTTTTTTTTTAATATATATTCCATGGTGTATACGTATCACATTTTCTTTATTCAGTTCACCATTGGTTGGCACTTAGGATGGTTCCACATTTTTGCTATTGTGAATAGCGCTGCAATAAACATGAATATAGGTATCTTTTTGATACAATGATTTTTGCTCCTTTGGGTATATACCCAGTAGTGGGATTGCTGGTTCAAATGATAAATCAGTTCTTCAATAAATCTCCAAACTGCTTTCCACAGGGGTTGAACTAGCTTACATTCCCATCAACAGTGTATGAATTTTCCCTTTTCTCTGCAACCTTGCCAACATCTGTTGTCTTTTGCCTTTTTAATAATAGCCAGTAACTGACAGAGATAGTATTTCGCTGTGGTTCTGATTTGCATTTCTGGTGATGTCGAGCACTTTATCATAGGTTTGTTGGCCACTTGTATATCTTCTTTTGAAAAATGTCTGTCCATGTTCTTTGCCCACTTTTTTTTTTTTTGAGTTAGTCTCACTCTGTCGCCTAGGCTGAAGTGCAGTAGTATGATCACAGCTCACTGCAGCCTCCATCTCATGGGCTCAGGTCATCTTTCTGCCCCAGTCTCTCAAGTAGCTGGTACTATAAGTGCATGCCACCACACCTGGCTAATTTTTTGATATTATTGTAGACACAAGGTCTTGCTATGTTGCTTAGGTTGGTCTCAAAGTGCTGGAATCATAGGCATGAGCCACCCTGCCTGGCCCCTTTGCCCACTTTTTAATGTGTTTTTGTTTTTGTTTTTTTCTGTTGACACATTTGAGTTCCTTACAGATTCTAGATATAAGGCCTTTGTTGAATGCATCGTTTGCAAGTATCTTCTCTCATTTTGTGGGTGTCTCTTTACTCTGTTGATGGTTTCTTTTGCTGTGTAGAAGCTTTTTCACTTAATAAAGTACTAGTCAATTTTAGTTTTTGCTATTTTCTTTTGAGGACTTGGTCATGAATTTATTGCCTAGGGTAAAGTCCAAAAAAGTGTTTCCTCTTTTCTTCTAGGATTTTTATAGTTTTTAGTTTGAGGTATTATGCTTAAGTCTTTAATCTCTCTGAGTTAATTTTTGCATATGATGACAAGTAGGTTTTGTTCTTCTGCGCATGGTTAGCCAGTTTCCCCGGCTCCATTTGTTGAATAGGATGTCCTTTTGCCAGTGTTTATTTTTGTCAACTTTGTGAAAGATGAGGTAGCTGTAGGTCAGTGTTTTTATTTCTGGATTCTCTATTCTGTTCCATTGGTCTATGTGTCTTTTTTTTTTTTTTTTTTTTTTTTTTTTTTTTTAGGTGGAGTCTCATTCTGTTGCCCAGACTGGATTGCAAATTGCATGACCATGGCTCACTACAGCCTTGACTTCTTGGGCTCAGGTGACCCTTCTGACTCAGGCTTCCAAGTAGCTGAAGCTACAGGCATGCACCACCACACCTAATTTTTTTTTCTTTTTTTTAATGTAGAGATGATATCTTGCTATGTTGCCTAGGCTGGTCTCAAACTCCTGAGTTCAAGCAATCCTTTTGCCTCAGCCTCCCAAAGTAGTAAGATTGTAGGCATGAGCTACCATGTCCGGCCATTGTGTCTATTTTTGTACCAGTATCATGCTGTTTTGGTTACTGTAGTCTTGTAGTCAAGTTTGAAATCTGCTAATGTGATGCCTCTGGCTTTGACATTTTTGCTTAGGATCAGTTTGGTTTTTCGGGCTCTTTTTATCTTCCACATGAATTTAAGGATTGTCTAGATATGTGAAAAAAGATGCTAGTTTGACAGGAATTGTGTTGAATCTGTAGATTGCTTGCTTTAGCCAGTACAGACATTTTAACAATCTTGATTCTTCCAATCCATGAGCGTGGGCTGTTTTAACATTTATTTATGTCATCTTTCTTTCATCTGCATTTTGAAGTTTTCATTGTAGAGATCTTTCACCTCTTTGGTTTAGATGTATTCCAAGGTATTTTATTTTTTTCCTCTGGCTATTGTGAATGGGACTGTGTTTTGGATTTGGTTCTCAGTCTGTTTGTTGTTGATATATAGGAAAGCAAATGATTTTTGAATTTTGATTTTATATCCCGAGACTTTACTGAAGTCACTTATTAGATCTAGGAGTTTTTTGGTATCATCTTTTGGATTTTCAAGATATAGAATCACATCATTTAATTTAAGTTTCTCTTTTCCTATTTGGATACTTTTTATTCTTTCTCTTGCCTGATTGATCTGGCTAGGACTTCCAGTACTCTTTTAAATAGGAGTTGGCGGGCTTTTTCTTTTTTTTTTTTAAACTCCATGATATTTCTATGTTCTGAAACTTGTGGTACATTGAGCAAGTTTAGAAAAAGTTCTTCTTCATGATTATGAAAAAGAAAGGACAAAGTCCCAGCAACATATAAGCAGAAGTGATGAAACAGAGCCCAGGGTAGTTGTCAATGTGAGAACTGGACTGCAGATGACCTCCAGGGTAACTTTTTATTCAAAGAGTCTGCAATTTTGTGGACCAAAAGGACTCTTTTGTAGATTCAGTTTCAGCAGCCATAAAACTAACTTGTGCTCAAAGTTGGATTCTAATTTGGGAGACCAGAGAGCATATAAGACTGGACAGAAAAAGGTTAATGACAATCTGCACAAGGGAAAAATCAAATATAAAAAGAGATGATACCACCACCCATCAAGTCCCTTGATCCAGAAACATCTATGAAGCCCAGGGTTTGTACGTGAGAACAGTAGAAAAGGTTTTAAGGGTATGTGCTACAGTAATAAGCTGATAAAGAACGTGAATGTCTGCCTAAATTGTTTCTATACTGAAACTTAAGATAGAAAAAAATTATATGACTAATTATACCGGTGCAGGAAAAAAACGCCACAGGTACTAAAAGGTTTTATTTCACATTAAAAATGTGAACTAAAAAAACTTATATTTCAGAAATGATAAGAAAACTTACCTGAAAAAAAATCAGTTAACAGAAAAAATTTTAATTTTCTATTTTATTTTCAAATACACATCAGGTTCAGATGGCAAAAAATAAATAAAATCTAGACAGAGATCTTAAAGGAACTACTTAATTAAGAAAAAAAGTATTCTATTGTTTACTGTACTGACATATATAATCAAGTTTAGTCATTTATTCAACAAACATGAAGCTGATATACTGATTCCAGGGACCAAACAGAGATCACATCTTGGACCCTGACCTGCTTAGTTCCATACTTTGTATACTGACATATATTGATTAGTTATAGCTTGTTGTTTATGCACCTTAAGCTACTGTCTGGAAATTACTGCCTTAATATTCAAAGTATGTGTGTATAAACTGTGTATCTAATAACAGTGGGTATTGTTTATATATCAATTTTATTATCTAAACAACATTTTTTCTATTGCTTGTATAAGTGCAAAGCATAGCCATTCTAAAAAGCAAATGTTTTCTATTACTCTCATAAAGTCAATGTCTAATTTCTTTTAAAAAGTCTAGAACTTACCTCTTCCACAGACTTTAATAAAACCACAACAATGGATTCATAAGTATTCAGAGTTAACCTACAATTTGCTCTACAGTGACAGCAATTAGTGAGTCACCAAATTATCTTACCTTTTTTTTTTTTTGAGTTGGAGTCTCACTCTGTCGCCCAGACTGGAGTGCAGTGGCCGTTCCCTGCCACTGCAGCCTTGACCTGCTGGGCTCCAGCGATCCTTCCGCCTCAGCCTTCCAAGTAGCCGGAATTACAGGCATGCGCTACCACGCCCGGCTGATTTTTTGATTTATTGAAGAGATGAGGTCTCGCTGCCCAGGCGGGTCTCGAACCCACAGGCTCAGGCAATCCACTCACCTCAGCCTCCCAAAGGCATGGGATTACAGGCTGAGCCACCGAGCCTGGCTTATCTTACTATTTGATTCAATGTCTTTCTCTGTCCTTTATGGATTCTTATTAACCATGAGAGCACATGTCTGTTCTAAAAGGGAAGAAGAAGTTACCCTAGCACTCAGGTCCCAAAATAAGTTTTGTAGAGGGAACATCACACAAGCAACATAGCCATGCACTGGACAGCTGCTCTTATGCCTCAGCATGTGTACAAGGTAGGCTTTACTAAACCATCTCTTGCAGTCTCTTGGTAGTCAGAAAGCATGCTGGTAAAACTTAGGGAATTCTCAATAAGTCAGCAATTCTCTGAGGTACCAAAGCGACACTGTCCAAGTGTGAAGGTTGCTGATAGTTCTGCTTAATACAAAGAAAAAACTTAGAAAATCAAACAGTTCTCCACAAATACCGAATTCCAACTGGAAAACTGAAAAAATACCAGGGCAGTGGACAGTTTGAGGTGATAGTCTTTGGAAAAACTAATGACATCAAGAGCTGTCACTTACTAAGTTCTAGGAAGGACTTCGAAATAGATAAGCTCATTCACTCCTCAAAACAGTCTTGTTGAAATGGATATCGCCTGCATTTTAAAGGAGAGGAATCTGAAGCTCAGAGGATCTCAGTGAGAAGGCCAATATACTGACACAGATAGTAAATGACAGAGCTGTCATTCAAGCTGAGGTCTGATTGAATTCCAAGCGTATGCTGTATCCACTATACCACACTGTATCCCTATGGAACACATTTTTTTTATTGTAGTCCAAAAGTGAGACCCATATGCTTCAGATTTACAAAAAACTGACAGTAAAGTTAATATCATTTTTTTAGAAACTGAAGAGCCTGATTAAAACAGTCTCTTAGATGATATATTAGAGTACAAACAAAGCTGTTATAACAAAGAGATCCCAAATACAATGTCTTCAAGATGTTTCTCCTACACAGTCCAGAGGCTGGCCAGGAGTCTTGTTCCACGGAGTCATCTAGGGAACCTGACTCCATTTTATTCACCAGAGGAAGGAAAAGAAAAATGGGAGAACAAATCATTTCCTTTTTGGTTTATGCCCTGGAAGTTTACATATTATTTCACATATTATTTCACATATTGCTCACATCCAATTGATCAAAATTTGTTCATAACTGAACACAAGGAAGGCTGAGGAAAATGTCTCTAGATGTGCCCATCTAAAACTTCTTCCACAAGGAAGATAGGAAAATGCATTCAAGGAGATAATAAACAGTCTCTGGAACTAATGGATAACCTCTTCACCACTACACAGAGATAAAAAATAGATAATTTTTCTAAAACACATACACATACAGACATAAACTTGAGTTTGTGTGTTACTTGAACTAGCAATATATAAATCAAGTCCCCAACATTTGACTCCAGAGAGTATGACCAAAATGACTTTAGGGAGAAAATTCTTCAAGGGATCAAGAGTCACTAGTCACCTGCTATAATTACAGAAAAATCGTACTACTGTTTCCACAGAATGAGCAATACAGGTTTCTGGTAAATCTTCCAGAATTAATCTGTTACAAAATGTCAAATTTTATATCTAACCTAAGATGCCTTCAAATATAAACTGTACCATTATTTTATGCACCACTAAGAAAGAAAAATGCTGCCAATTACACCGTGATATATGCCATTTACTGTAAGATGTATGCCGATTTCAGAGGTGTTAAAAAACGGGAAACATGTTTCTTAGAACAAATGAAATACATTATGGCCCTGCAGTAACAAATCAAACTGATCTACCCTATAGAAATTACTGAATAAACACCAATTAAATTTTGGAAGACAGCCGGGCTCAGTGGCTCAGCCTGTAAACCCATGCCTTTGGGAGGCTGAGGTGAGTGGATTGCCTGAGCCCGCGGGTTCGAGACCCGCCTGGGCAGCAAGACCTCATCTCTACAATAAATCAAAAAATCAGCCGGGCGTGGTAGTGCATGCCTGTAATTCCGGCTACTTGGAAGGCTGAGGCGGAAGGATCGCCGGAGCCCAGTGGGTCAAGGCTGCAGTGGCCGGGAGTGGCCACTGCACTCCAGTATGGGCAACAGAGTGAGACTCCAACTAAAAAAAAAAATTTTTTTTTGGAAGACAAATTATTATTACAGTTGTTATTAGGTCATTCTTTATGGTAATAATATAAACAAATACCTATATTATACTGAGGCCATATCTACACTATTACGAATTTTGAGAAAATGAATTCTGTGGGAAAGAAAGACAACTCCCTTCATGATACATTAAATAGAGCATGCTAAGAAGTGAGGGTTGCTATGAGAGCCCATGGGGGAAGATCATGGCTAGTCAGGAGGTCACAGGTTTCCTATGGAAGTTAGCGGAGTTCTGAAGGAGAAGCAGTGGCATGGCAGGGGACAACATGCATGAAAGCTCTATGATGGGAAGAAACATGTTTGAGAGATAGCAAGGTTAAGTAGGGGGCCTAAAGGATGGGAAGCAATGGAAGAAATGGCTAGAACCAGGCGGGTGGGGTAGACTTGGGTAAGTTTTTTGGTCTTTATCTCAAAGCAACGAGAAGCCAAGGAAGAATTTTAAGCAAGAGAGTAACAATCATATTTGTATTTTTATGAAATAATTCTGGTTACTATACAAAGAATGTATTGTTAAGAGTGGTGGACTAGTGGAAACCAATGAGTAGGCTACTCCAGTCAGTCTAAGAGCATTCTGACTTGAGTTTAGATGTGTTTGTTTAGATATGGGTAACAATAGAGAATTGAGGGATACAAAGCAGGATTTGAACACTATTTAGGACATAAAATGATCAGGACTTGGTAATAAATTGGATATGATGAGCATAAGGGAGAGGGAGGTATCAAGCACAACCCCTAGGTTTCTCACCAGTTGGACTAAAAAAGAGTACAATGGGCTGGGCTCGGTGGCTCATCCTGTAATCCCAGCACTTTGGGAGGCTAAAGCGAGAGGACTGCCTGAACCCGCTGGTTCAAAACCAGCCTGGGCTACTTGGTGAGACCTCATCTCTACAACAAATCAATAAATTAGCCAGACGTAGCAGCATGCGCCTGCAGTTCCGATTACTTGGATGGCTGAGGCGGAAGGATTGCTGGAGCCCAGCAGGTCGATGTTGGGTGGCCGTGAGCATACCACTGCACTCCAGCCTGGGCGACAGTGTGAGACTCCAAATAAAAAACAAAAGAGTATGATTGCAACATTCACTGAGATATACACTGGTGAAGGATACACTGAGTTTGAGATACCTATGACATAAACTGGGGAAGGGAGATGGCAGCTGACTGAAGAAAAATCTTAGGAGATGTCCACATGGAAATAGAAATCAAAGCTAGGATTGTAACTGAGATTAGGTAGGGGAGGAGTTTCAGAATATACAGAAAAGAGAGCCTGGGATAGAGGCTTAAGGAACATCAGCACTTAAAGGTCAGGCTCAAAAGGATGATTCATTCATTCAAACATCCATGCATTATTTATGCATCAATTATTTATTAATAACTGGCCACAGCCGGGCTCAGTGGCTCAGCCTGTAATCCCGTGCCTTGGGAGGCTGAGGTGAGTGGATTGCCTGAGCCTGCGGGTTCGAGACCCGCCTGGGCAACTTGGCGAGACCGCATCTCTACAATAAATCAAAAAATTAGCCGGGCATGGTAGTGCACGCCTGTAATTCCAGCTACTTGGAAGGCTGAGGCAGAAGGATCTCAGGAGCCCCAGCAGGTCAAGGTTGCAGATTGAGACTCCAAGTCAAAAACAAAACAAAACAAAACTGGCCACAACGTGCTTGTTTTAGGTATAAAGATATCCAGTGACAAAATATATAAGATCCCTATTATCAAGAGTTTACATTTTGGTGGGTAAACAAATAAAAAATACAAGTAAGTAAACAAAGTAATTTCAGTTTGTTATAAGTGCTATGAAGAAAATAAAATTGGCACTGTGACTCAAATTCCATGAGTGGCACTGATATCAGTTAGGCGATTTCCAGAATAATGAGTAACTGCTGAGAAAGCCCCAAAGCACAATCTTTCCTGAATTTACGTCAGAGTTGCTGTCCAGGGAAATTCAGTATAAATTACAACAGTACAAAAAACTATATACATGTAAAACAGATTCTGAGTTTAAATGACAAGTTTTTTTAACCTATATAAATGTCCAGAGCAGTATTCAAAAGTCATAAAGGATGCAATAGCAGTTCTGATTGCATAAGGTTAATCCAGGCACCACAGAACACCTAGGATCCCTGGCTCCTACCCACTAAATACCACTGTGCCGAACCCCAATGTGACAACCCCACACACTTCCACACTTCCCCAAGGGGCTAGTCCTTCCTCTGTTGAGAATTGTCACTTTAAGACAACAAAGTAGCCAGGCTTGGTGGCTCAGCCTGTAATCCCACGCTCTGGGAGGCTGAGTGGATTGCCTGAGAACGGGGGTTCGAGACCCGCCTGGGCAACTTGGCGAGACCTCATCTCTACAATAAATCAAAAAATTAGCCAGGCGTGGTAGCGCGCACCTGTAGTTCCAGCTACTTGGAAGGCTGAGGCGGAAGGATCACCGGAGCCAAGCAGGTCGAGACTATGGTGGCCGGGAGCGGTCACTGCACTCCAGTCGGGGTGACAGAGTGAGACTCCAACTCAAAAAAACAAAAAAACAAAAAAACAAGACAACAAAGTAACATTGTACTGAGTGACACAAATTCCAAGAACTGGAGAAGCTCTGAGGTCCACAGACTAATGAATTTTAGTTATAAACATTTCTAACTTCACTTCCAATGAAATTCAATCTTTCATTCAGTACACATTTACTGAGAGTGTACCACGTGCTATGCAATGTTCTAAGTTTCTGCCTCCCTGGAGCTTACAGTTCAGAAAACCATAGTAAACACAACTTCTTGAAATGAAGATGACCCAGAATGTAGTTCTTACATTTTAAATCTACACACCCTTGCATCTGAGATAAAAGTACAAAAAGTTTCCTTGAAAATTAATGTCATTTTCCCCATTAACTGCTACTCATTTCATGTACCATTAAATAGAACTTAAACATTTAGTTACCGATGAACGCTGTCCAACATTTTTGCTGTCCAAAAAGCAAATGTGTAGTTTCAAATCTCACCAAAGAAGTTTTTGCAATTAAATAAAGATGCTAATTATAACTGAGCCTTAGCCTGCTCGGTGGCTCAGCCTGTAATCCCAGCTCTTTGGGAGGCTGAGGTGAGTGGATTGCTTGAGCCCGCGGGTTCGAGACCCGCCTGGGCAACTTAGCGAGACCTCATCTCTACAATAAATCAAAAAAATTAGCCGGGCATGGTAGCGTGCGCCTGTAGTTTCAGCTACTTGAAAGACTGAGGCAGAAGGGTTGCCGGATCCCAGCAGGTCGAGGATGCGGTGGCTGGGAGCGTGCCACTGCACTCCAGCCTGGGTGACAAGAGGGAGACTCCAACTAAAAAAATAAAATTTAAAATTTAGAAATTAAAAAAAAAATAACTGAGCCTTTTTTGGACTCTAAATAAGACAAAAGAAGAGAAAAAGCAAAAAGGGGAGCTATGAGCTTTAACTGGGGAATCAAAGTACTGGAGCAATCTTCTGTGAGAACAAGTCACAGACGGGCAGATACAGAGAAGAAATTCTGATGCGGGAAAGAAAATGCAATGAAAGACTAGCTGGTAAAGATTTCTGATTAGCACAGTACCGCCACTACAAAGCAGTTGATTATTACCTTAATTTACACTCTCAAGAATGCTTCAGTTTAGGAAATTTTCTAAACATAAAAAAAAAAACTTTATATAAAATATTATATTATTTTTCCTTTTTTTTTTTTTTTTTTTTT
>NW_007248810.1:37549-74799 GCF_000164805.1 Carlito syrichta
GGGCTCCGGCGATCCTTCCACCTCAGCCTTCCAAGTAGCCGGAATTACAGGCGCGCACTATCACACCCGGCTAATTTTTTTTTTTGATTTATTGTAGAGATGAGGTCTCGCCTGCCCAGGCGGGTCTCAAACCCCGTGGGCTCAGGCAATCCACGCACCTCAGCCTCCCAAAGGTGCGGGATTACAGGCTGAGCCACCGAGCCCGGCTATTTTTCCATTTTTAACAAAGCATTCTCATATTAAACAAGTTTCACACATGTAATTTTTTTTATTTTTTGAGCCAGAGTCTCATTCTATCACCCAGCCTGGAGTGCAGCGGTGGTATGCTCACGACCACCCAGCATCGACCTGCTGGGCTCCGGTGATCCTTCCGCCTGAGCCTTCTAAGTAGTTGCAACTACAGGCACATGCTACTACGCCTGGCTAATTTATTGATTTACTGTAGAGATGAGGTCTCACCAAGTTGCCCAGGCTGGTCTCGAACCAGCGGGTTCAGGCAATCCTCTCGCCTCAGCCTCCCAAAGTGCTGGGATTACAGGCTTGAGCCACCTTCCCCAGCCACAAATATAATTTTTAATGACAACAATATCTTCATTGCATAGATGGACTATAATTTACTTAATTTCCCTGCTGCTTATTTTGGTGTTTCCATTTTATGCTATTTTTAGGACTAATTCCCTTTGTAGTTGGTTCTGTATTTGTGATTATTCCAGTTTGTTCTGTATTTGTGATTATTATCTTAAGAGAGATTTCCAGAAGCAGACTTTCTAAAACAAAGGGTATAATTAAGGGTTTCTTTACCAAACTGTTATTCAAAACATCTCAATAATCTATTTTTATTAGCTGAGTACAAGTGTGCTTATTTCAAAACACTTTCCTAAGCACTGGGTTTACAATTTTTTATCTTTGCAAATCTGATAGAAAAAGGATTTCAATGGCCTTAATTTACAATTCTTTGATTACTGATGAACATTCAATTCCCCATACTTGTCAAGTCCCATAAATTTCACTTTCTGTGAATCACCCTCTTTATTCTGGCCCATGTCTTGAATTCTTAGTGAGCTTTTTCTTTATAAATTTTAAGGAGTTTATACAGGCTAAATAGATTAACCTTTTATCATGTTGCTATAAATATTTTCTCCACTGTTAGTTTGTCTTGTAATTATTTCTGACATTCCTAAGTTTTAAAATTCTGATAAAATTCCACAAAAAAAACTTTCATGACATTTTACTTTTATGTACAGAAACCATTCAAATTTGCTTTTTTTTTTGAGTTGGAGTCTCACTCTACCATCCAAACTGGAGTGCAGTGGCTCCTAGTCACCGCAGCCTTGACCTGCTGGGTTCTGGTGATCCTTCCACCTCAGCCTTCCAAGTAGCTGGAACTACAGGCGCACACTACCACACCCGGCTAATTCTTTTGATTTATTGTAGAGATGAGGTCTCACCAAGTTGCCCAGGCTGGTCTCGAACCTGCGGGCTCAGGCAATCCACTCACCTCAGCCTCCCAAAGTGCTGGGATTACAGGCTTAGCCACCGAGCTCGGCCCAAATTTGCTTTTATTGTCTTAAATTTTTTTCTTTTATACAGATAATACTTTATTTAAAGTTCATTATGGTATATAGTAGACACAAGGCTCTATCTCGCTTCTGTCTTAATCAAGTAGCTAATAGTACCTAGGTGTCATTTAGTGCCCCAGGACTAAATAATCCTTCTGTTCTCTACTCAGTTGTGACACTGACTCTTCAAATATCAAATTCACATATAACCAAAGGACCTGAAGATCACTCTGCTCCATTAATAACTATATGCAGCCGTATGCGGCACTCGCGGCCCGCCGGCACTGCCATGGCGCACATCACCATCAACCAATACCTGCAGCAGGTGTATGAAGCAATCGATACCAGGGACGGAACGTCATGTGCTCAGCTGGTGTCTTTTAAGCATCCTCATGTTGCAAACCCGCGGCTTCAGATGGCCTCTCCAGAGGAGAAGTGTCAGCAAGTCTTGGAACCACCGTATGATGAGATGTTTGCAGCTCATTTGAGGTGCACGTATGCGGTGGGGAACCACGACTTCATAGAGGCCTACAAATGCCAGACCATGATCATCCAATCATTCCTGCGGGCGTTTCAGGCCCACAAAGAGGAAAACTGGGCTCTGCCTATCATGTATGCGGTGGCGCTTGACCTTCGAGTATTTGCCAATCACACAGATCAGCAGTTGGTCAAGAAGGGAAGTAGTAAAGTCGGGGACATGTTGGAAAAGGCAGCGGAACTGCTGATGAACTGCTTCCGTGTCTGCGCCAGTAACACTCGTACAGGCATAGCGGACTCTAAGAAGTGGGAAATGCTGTTTCTGGTGAACCAGTTGTTTAAAATCTACTTTAAGATCAACAAACTCCATTTATGCAAACCACTGATTAGAGCCATCGACAGCTCCAATCTGAAAGACGATTACAGCACTGCGCAGAGAGTGACGTACAAGTACTACGTTCGGTGCAAGGCTGTTTGACGCGACTTTAAGCAAGCCGAGGAGTATCTGTCCTTTGCCTTTGTGCACTGTCACGGCTCCAGCCAGAAGAACAAAAGGATGATTCTGATCTGTTTGTTCCCGGTGAAGATGCTGCTGGGCCATATGCCAACCATCGAGCTCTTGAAAAAGTATCACCTTGTGCAGTTTGCGGAAGTCGCCAGAGCTGTAAGCGAGGGCAGTCTGCTGCTGCTCAACAAGGTGCTGGCCAAGCACGAGACCCTCTTCATCCGCTGCAGGATCTTCCTCATCCTGGAAAAGCTGAAGAACATCACCTACCGGAACCTCTTCAAGAAAGCGTATTTGCTTCTAAAAATGCACCAGTTGTCTTTGGATGCCTTTCTGGTGGCCCTGAAGTTCATGCAGGTGGAGGACATGGACACCGACATGGTCCAGTGCATTCTGGTCAACCTGATATACATGGGTCACATCAAAGGCTACATAACGCATCAGCACCAGAAGCTGGGTGTCAGCAAGCCGAACCCGTTTCCGCCGCTGTCCACGGTGTGCTGAGTGTACAAGACAACCCTGAGGACGGCAGAGTACTCCTCCTTGGACTGTGGTGGCACCGGTGAGGTGAGACCTATGTCACGACCTGACTCTTTAGCTGAAACTCTTTGGACTCCTCCCAAGGACCCTGAGACCGAGTTTTCCAGCACACGCAAGTGATCTCTGTCATCGTTTGTAACTGACGGCAGCTCAGAGAACACAGAACTGATGGCTCTGGGTTCTAGAAAGCTTCTTTGAAGGACACTGAAGACACTTTGCCACACGCTGTCCCCAAAGGCGCTTCATAACTTTTGTAGCTCTTTGTATAAAAGGTATTCCCATTGTGAACAAGTGGCATGTTCTTCCTTATATCTTCCTAATTCATCTATTTTTATATATTAAATACGAGCACTTGATGTCAATAAATAAATAACTATATGTTTCTGCCAGGACCATACTATTTGATTATTCCAGTTTCACAAAATTTGGGTAATCTGCTACCACTAGTTTTCCCTTCAATAGGCTTTTTGAAAATTATGTATTCTTTTATCTTTTGAATGAAATTTGCAACCATTTTGCCATGTTCCAAGAGAAGAATATGCATTTTTTAAAAATTAGAATTGCGCCGGGCTCGGTGGCTCAGACTGTAATCCCGCGCCTTCAGGAGGCTGAGGTGAGTGGAATGACTGAGCCCGCGGGTTCAAGACCCGCCTGGGCAGCGAGACCTCATCTCTACAATAAATCAAAAAATCAGCTGGGCGTGGTAGCGCGTGCCTGTAATTCCGGCTACTCGAAAGGCTGAGGCGGAAGGATCGCCGGAGCCCAGCAGGTCGAGCCTGCGGTGGCTGGGAGCGGCCACTGCACTCCAGTCTGGGCGACAGAGTGAGACTCCAACTCAAAAAGAAAAAAAATTAGAATTGCTTTAAGTCTAAATCTTGACTGAACCAAAAGCTCTGTTGGATTTAATTTTCTTTTTTCTTTTTATTTGAAAGGTGGGATACTATTAAGGATTAGGTATATAAATGGCTATCATACAGGTAAAGTTTGGGCCTCCCTTTGGTACCCTCTTTGCCTGGTTTGAGATCAGGTATCCTTATCGACATTGTGTCCCGCTTCCCCTCCCGCCCCCCCCGCTCCAGCAGTCTCTTGCTACTGCCAATCCCTTTCTTATAGTATTATGATAAATGTTCAGGGTTTGCTTATGAGTGGGAACATGAGGTACTCTGTTCTTTGTTTCTGTGACAGATCACTGGATTAATTTTCTTATTTGAGAACATCTCTCCATTTATTTTTTTCTCTTTCAGTGAAATTGTCATTTTCTTCACATTTCCTGTACATATTAAGCTTATTTCTATATAGTTTATGGTTGTTTTCATTGTTATTATGTATTGGGTCAAGTATTCTATGCATTGCCTAAATGGTTACTGATGGTAGGTAACAAGTAAAGTTGCTAATTTACCTACATTGCATCAAATAACTTTTCAGCTGATGATCTTGGGTTTTCTGGGTATACAATCTGTAAATATCAACCATCTGTTCACCTCCTAATTTCTATTTCATGTTTTGGTAGTCAGAATTCTATGATTCCCCTAAGATTCCTGGTGTACACATATACTTTCCCCTAGTCATTCAAACAAACATGAATCTAGGTATTATTTGAAGGGACTTTGCAGATATAATTCAAATCCCATATCAGCTGAGACGACTATCCAGGTGGATCTGACCTAATCAAATAAACACTTTAAATCTGGGTTTAGAGGTCAAAGAGAGAGGAAGTCAGAAGTTCCAACCATGAGAAGGATTCAACAGGATTTCAATACTGGTTTGAAAATGGAGGCTGTTAAGCCAAGAACATGGCTAGTCTAGGAGTTGACAGCAATTCCACTGGCAGTTAGCAATGAAACAAAAACCTAAGTCCTATAACTGCAAGGAAGTGAATTCTGTCAACAAGAATGAGCCTGGAGGCAGATTCTTCCCCAGAACCTCCATATGAGAATTCAGTCTGGTCAATTCTTGACCTCGAGGGGACTTGTGATACCATAAACAGAGATCTAGTCACGCCATGCTAGCTCTCTGGTGTACAGAACTGTGAACTAGCACTGATTGTTCTTTAAACCTCTAAGTTTGTGGTAATTTGTTATGTAGCAAAAGAAAACTAATACACCTGTCTTATTTAATTGGCCTAGATTTAAAGGACCATGTTAAAGAAGGTTAAATAGAAATGTTGTTAGTAAGTTTTAGCAGTCAGGGAATAGTCAAGCGTCAAAAACCACATCAGTAATTTGAACACGACGGATTTAATATAAAGATTTGTTAACCAGTAAAGGGTGGTTATGTTTTAAGAATTTGTTTGTTTTTTTAAAAAAGGTCATCAAGGGGTCCAGAAGGAGAAAATGCAGAAGGCAGATATTTACTAGCTCCAAGCTGCAGATGTGTAAATAAGAGGCGAAGAACTTAGAAAAGGATCCCTCCACATAGGACTGAAGAGTGTGTGACTGCCAAAGAACACACGCAGCTGAAGAGTAGTAACCAGACCAGCAGAGGGCACAGGTAAGAGTTGGTCCACAGGAGAGCTCTGCTAGGAGGTGGGAAAACTTCCTTGAGGATTCAGGTAGGTCAAAACTGCTTCCTAAGTACACTGAGGTAAGCACTGCCAGGTCTCCGCTATGCTAGCTGGCTGACTGCTGTGCCAAAAACAAGTGCACTGGAAGCAAAGAGAGAAGCCCCTTTTGTTCCTCTTTTCCTCCTTACTACTAAGCATTTGGTGCCTTCTATTGACAAGGACTAACACGAAGCCAACTAGCCAAAGGGAAATATTTACAGTGCCCAGCTCCAATACGAAAAGTAGGGCATAGAGATGGATTTGAATTTACACAGATTGGGAACTGAGCAACAAATAAATAACTGGCACAGTCCAATTACTAACTGGACTACTTGACTTCCATGCAAACCCTCTACACACATCTGAATTTACATAAAGTATCAAAACAATTGTTTCCATCTAACAACATGAAGATATCTTCCTATAAATAAACATGTTCTTACCTTCTCCCCAAAATGAGGAGGCACAGTCCTAACAGTCACTGTATTCGTCACTGACTATATTAATTACTCCTTAAAATTCAGTTACAATCCAATAAATATTTCACTCTTTAAAGACTGAATTGTTAGCCGGGCTCGGTGGCTCAGCCTGTAATCCCACAGCTTTGGGAGGCTGAGGTGAGCGACTGCCTGAGCCCACAGGTTCGAGACCCACCTGGGCAACTTGGCGAGCCCTCATCTCTACAATAAATCAAAAATCAGCTGGGCGTGGTAGCGCATGCCTATAGTTTCAGCTACTTGGAAGGCTGAAGCAGAAGGATCACCGGAGCCCAGCAGGTCAAGGCGGCAGTGGCCGGGAGCGGCCACTGCACTCCAGTCTGGGTGACAGAGTGAGACTCCAACTCAAAAATAAATAAATAAAGATTGAATTGCTAAATTAACTTCCAGTAATTTGTATATAAAATAAAGGGAAGAACAGAAAGTTAATACATATAAACATACAGACACAACAAGAAAAATATGCTAAGTTACTTGTTATTGTAATTGGTCATGAGGTCATGGATGGTGCCCTTGACTTTTTTCTACCATCCATTCCTACATTTTCTTTATCCTCAATCAGAACATCAGCTAGTCAGGGTTCTCAGCCTAACAGGATGACCTTAACCTTCATTCCTGAAGGATCTGGCCCCTCAATAGACCTGCTCTTGGGGGTGGGGGGAGGTTACTGCAGCTTTTCATGACACTTTAATACTGTACTTAGAAGTACTAAGAAACACTCCAGAGAATCTCCAGAATTACAAACATTGTCCTCCTTACCCTCATTGTACACTATTACCCCATTTTTCCTTAGTAATCAAGATTAAGCACTCCAGTTAGTAGAGTAACTTATTTTCCCTGTTGGTTAAGTGGCACAAAAAGCCCCAAATGGGTGGTAGCCTCATCTTTCAATTCAATAAAACCCTTCTGTGTCCTCTAGTAGAAACATTCTCTACTTGGAAAATGAGAACTCCAAATCCTAGCAGAACTCAAAGGTGCTAGGATGGGAAGCAGAAATTCTAGGAGTGGCTTATTAGGTATAATAGTGGAGACTGATTTCAGGGTCTTACTATTAAGTATAATATGACAGTTGATCTGTGAATTTATGCCATATTAAACAAATATCTTGGTTCTTCCTAATTTGTGTCTAACAGAAGAAACAGATACTGAATTTATCTTTTTCTCCTTTTGATTGCTGATTTTTGTATTTTGAAGCTATGTTATTAGATGCATACATATTTCTTAATGAATGAACTCATTTTTCATTATGAAATGTTCTTTATTTCAAGGGATGTATCTTGCCTTAAAGCCCACTTTCTTATCACTTTAACTGACCATCTTGCTACTTATTTTGAACTTGTCCCACACATTCTATGCTCTTTTTTTCTCCCTTTTCTTCTTTTGGACACTAAAGTAGTTTGTATCGTTCTATTTCCCTTCCCCTTCACTATTAGATTGGTAGCTATATATTATCTTTCTATCGTTTTAGTGGTTATTCTAGGGTAGCTTTTATTAACTTGAACTCCATGAATACATTGTGACCTGCAGAAAATATTCTGAATGTCAATTTTTTTTCAATTCTTACAAGGATGGTACATAGCTTAGTGCCATTCTAGATGCAAAGATGTTAGCTCATAAAATACAATGATTGAGCACAGTGGGTCATGCCTATGATCCCAGCACCCTGGGAAACTGCGGTGGGAGGAATGCCTGAGCTCAGGCGTTTGAGGCTGCAGTAAGCTATGATTGCACCACTGCACTCCAGCCTGGGTGACAGAGCAAGACCCTGTCTCTTCAAAATATACATATATGTATATGTACATATGCATATTTATTTTTATATATCTATTATATATGTGTGTATACACACACACACACACACACACAATGGACACGTTGGCACAGACGTCTTAGTTTGTTCTGACTGCCATTAACAAACATAACATGGACTGGGTGGTCTATAAACATTTATTTCTGACGGTTTTGGAAGCTGGGAAGTCCAAGACCAGGGTGCTAGCAAGGTTAAGTTCTGGTTAGGGTCTTCCTCCTGGCTTGCTTACAGATGGCTGTTTTCTTGCTGTGCCCTCATATGTCAGACAGCAGAGAAAAGAAACAAGCTCTCTCTTCTTACAAGGGCATGAATCCTATTCATGAAGCCTCTACCCTCTCATTGGAGGCTAGAATTACAACATATAAGTTTTGGAAGGACCCAAATATTCAGTCCACAACACCCAGGGTTTTACAAACTTTTTATTTTATTTTATTTTATTTTGGTAGAGACAGGGCCTTGCTATGTTGCCCAGGCTGGTCTCGGAACTCCTGGCCTCAAATGATACTCCCACCTCAGCCTCCCAAAGTACTAGGATTTTAGGCATGAGCCACCATGCCCAGCTGACAAACTTTTTCTAACAAGGGCTAGATAGATAGTAAATGTTTTGAGCTTTGTAGGCTATAAGGTCTTGGTAGCAGCTACTCAATTCTAGTGTTGTAGCATGAATATAGTCATAGACAATATGCAAACTAATGGGCCTGGCTGTGTTCCAATAAAATGTTAACTATGAAAACAGGTGACAGGCTAGATTTGGCCCAGAGGCCAAAGTTTGCTGAAGTCCATTGGCCGAAATTTGAGCATTAGGATGTGATTCCCCCACTAAATGTGGTTAAGAAATACTGCCCTATTACAAAATGTATCACCTGACTCATTACAAAGGCCTTAGGACATTTAAACCACATTTACCTTTGTGATACTGTGAAACATATATTTGGTCTTCCACACCATTTCCTGGCATACAACTTCTAAAATCCTTAGCAACTCTAAAATGATGTCTTTTTGTATGCAAATGAGTTGACTGATGGCTGGGAGGGGACAGGCTGAACAATGGCCTAGTCAATCAAGCCTATGTAATGAAGCTTTCATAAAAGCCCAAAAGGACTGAGTTTGGGCAGCTTCCAGATATCTGAACATGTGAAGGTTCCTGGAGGGTGGTGCACCCAGTGAGGGCATAGAAGTTCTGAGTCCCTTCCCCGAACAACCTGACCCCCCCCAAAAAAGAGAAGGTTTAAAAAACATTCAACCAGCCGGGCTCAGTGGCTCAGCCTGTAATCCCGTGCCTTTGGGAGGCTGAGGTGAGTGGATTGCCTGAGCCCCATGCATCTCACCTGTATCCTTTATAATATCCCTTCTAATACAATGGTAATTTTGAGTATTTCCCTGATTTCTGTGAGCTACTCAGACAAAATTAATCACACCCAAAGTGGGGCTATGGAAACCTCAACCTGAATCTGGTCAGTGAGGAGTTTTGGACTTGCAACTTGTTAGGTCTGTGGGATAGGCCAGTCCCACGGGTAAGATGCAAAGAATTGAAGAGAAATTAGATTATGAAAGAGTTTATTTACAAAGTAGACTAGAGAGGGAGGACGCTACCTTCCCAAGATAGAGAGGGGAAGGAGCATTGGCCCAGTGAGAGCTCGATAAAAACACTGCGGGGCTAGAGTTTAACAAAAGTATGGCTGCCACTGCTTGAGGTTGAATGTTTTTGTTTTTGTTTTTTTTGAGTTGGAGTCTCACTCTGTTGCCCAGACTGGAGTGCAGTGGCCGCTCCCAGTCACCGCAGCCTCGACCTGCTGGGCTCCGGCGATCCTTCCGCCTCAGCCTTCCAAGTAGCTGGAACTACTACCCGCGCGCACTATCACGCCCGGCTAATTTTTGATTTATTGTAGAGGTGAGGTCTCGCCAAGTTGCCCAGGTGGGTCTCGAACCCACGGGCTCAGGCAATCCACGAGGTTGAATGTTTTTTTTTTGAGTTGGAGTCTCACTCTGTCACCCAGACTGGAGTGCAGTGGCCGCTCCCAGCCACCGCAGCCTCAACCTGCTGGGCTCCAGCGATCCTTCCGCCTCAGCCTTCCAAGTAGCTGGAACTACAGGCAGGCGCTACCATGCCCAGCTAATTTTTTATTTATTGTAGAGATGAGGTCTCGCTGCCCAGGCAGATCTCGAACCCGCGGGCTCAGGCAATCCACTCACCTCAGCCTCCCAAAGGCACGGGATTACAGGCTGAGCCACTGAGCCCGCTGGTTGAATGTTTTTTAAACCTTCTCTTTTTTGGGGGGGTCAGGTTGTTCAGGTGATTGGGGAGTGGTATGATTTATGTCATCATGAAGGGGACAGGTAAATAAGAACTGATGTTGCGGTGATGGACAGCTGGCAGATGGATGGATTGGTTAGTCACATAACTGTTGTCATGGTGACGGGTCTGTGTCACATAGGTCATGAAGGGTTGGAAGACAAATACTTGGAAACAATTACCAATGGCTACCTCCAGGAAACTGGTTCTGCCCTTTGTTAATGATTAGAGGACAAGTTAGGTAATATGGTAAGAAAGCAACACAGAGCTAAGCAGTGTTAAAATGGCTGCACTTTAGCAAAGGTGACACTGTTTTGTTTTGGTTTTTTTGGTGTTTCCCCTTTCATTCCCTCCTCTTATTGTTTTGAAATATTCTTATTTACAGCTAGGGAACCTCAATAGTGTGTGGGGCAGGGGACAGTCTTGAGGACTGGGCCCTAAATAGCATCAGAATTGAATTGGAGGACATCCAATTGGTGTTCACAGCAGAACTGCTTGCTTGCTTGTCAGGTGAGAAGAAACACCATGCATCTGGTTGCAGAAATCCTTTGTGTTGATGATTGTTATTGGTAGGAGAGCAGAGGGGAAAAATATTTTGTAGAGTTTCCCCCCATCAGAACCCTCTTCCAGCTTTTTGTGCTGCTGTTGTCTTTTATTATTTTTACTGTTTTTCTTTATTAATTACTTTAGAGTTATTCACCTATTTATCCTTTCCAGAACTCTTCACTCCTTTCTGCATTTCCATGCTTCCATCTGAGATAATTTCCTTCTGCCTAAAAAACTTTCTTTATAGTTCCTTTAGTGGATCTTGAGTGGACTGCTCAAGTTTTTGACTGTCTGAAAATGTCTACATTCTACCTTTGAAAGATATTTTTGCTTCATATAGATTTCTAGGTTGGCAGTTACTGTCTTCCAATACTTTGAAGATACTCCATTGTCTTCTGATTTTTATTTCTAAACTAAATCATCTGTCCTTATTGTTCCTTTGAAAATAATGTGTCTTTTTCTTCCTTTGGAGAATTTTAAAGATTTTCTTTGTTTCAGCAATTTTTCTCTTTTCTTTGTGTGTGTGTGTGTGTGTGCGTGTGTGTGTGTGTGTGTGTTGTGGGGAGGGTATTTATTCTGCTTAGATCCACAGTGGTTCTTAAATCTGTGACTTGATAACTTCCATTAGTTTTGGAAGATTCTCAGTCATTATCTTTTAAAATATTTCTTCTGCTCTTTCTCCTCTCCTTCTCAGACTCTGATAATAAGTATTTTAGAATTCTCACATGTTCAATTTGTCACTTATGTATTTTTGTTTTTCTTTTCATTTTCCATCCTTTGTCTTTCTGTGCTTCAGCACAGATTTTTTACTTCTTTTAGACAAGGTTTTGCTATGTTGCCACAACTGGTCTCCAACTCCTGGCCTCAAGCAATCCTCCCACTTTGGTCTCACAAAGTGCTAGAATTACAGGTATAAGCTACTACACCCAGCCTAGTGTGAATATTTTCTTCTGACCTATCTTCCAGTTCACTAATTCTCCAGCTATGAATACTCTACTAGTAACCCTCTGCACTTGGAAACATCTCACGGATCACCTACCAGCAACTCAACTGCACTTTCTTATGAAACAGTGAAAAACGAATCACTTCATATTAAATAGTATAACGATGGAACCAATTATTTTCTTGCAATGGTATGTAGCTTATAATGGAATTTTGGACATTAAGGAACTTATTTATAACACACAAATCAAAATTTTACATCTTATATTTTTCTAAAGTATGGTAATGTGTGAAACAGTTACCAACATGCATTGCAGGTTCATTGATACATATTGTGCAACAGTAATTTGTTTGACGTCTTCTACCTGGTGTTTTTCTATTCGAACAGACAATGCAGTCTCATTTTCTTTCTCCCACATTAATAAATGTAATTTATTGTCCAGCCTGTTGTTCAAAGACAACATGGAAGAACTCACTTGTGATTCCTGAAAACCACTTCTCAACTGATCGATCCTACCTCATTATTCCATCCCTTTATTTGCTTTTTTGTGCAGTTTGAATGGAAAACTTCAAGGAAACATACATTTTTTTTAAAATTTGCACTTGCATAAGTTTGTCCTGTATAATCCCCAGGAATCTCTTTATGTTCCCTGAGAGGGGACATCTGAGTAGTTTTCTAGAATTACGATGTCCGCTGAGAGGGGACATCTGAGTACAAAGGGTTAAATCCTCCTGTTGAATTCCTAATTTGAGTTATACTTTTTTCATGTTCTTCTTTTAATTTTATTAATTTTTTTTCTTTTTTAATTACCCAGCTCAAAATGTCAACTTTTATTTTTGTATTGCTACATCACAGGTGTACATATTTTCAAAGTACATGTGATACTTTAAGATTTATATAATTTGTAATGATCAAATCAGTGTAATTCAGATATCCATTACCTTAAAGATTTCTTTTATGCTAAAACATCTGAATTACTCTCTTCTATTTTGTAATATGCAATAGATTACTGTAAACTATAGTCACCCTATTTTGTACTTTTCAATTCTAAAATTTTCATTTAATTTTTTAATAGTTTGCAGTTTTCTGCTGAAATCCTCCATTTGTCATTTAACTTACTGAACATATTCATCAACATTGCCCTAAGGTCCAAGTGTGATAACCCTAATAGCTAGGTCTCCTGTAGGTGATTTTACTGCCTTTCTTTTCTCTTAATTTTCAGTCTTTTTGTATGCTTAGCTTTTGACTAAATGTTAGTCTTCCATGCAAAAAGTTGTAGAGACAATGTCAATTATCTCCCTCTACAAAGGACTTTGTTTCACTTTTGACAAGCATTAGCAGTATGGGTGAATCAATTTAATCTATTTGAGCTAATTCAAAACTAAGTTTTTGTTTTTGTGAGGGTAGACTTTAGGATCATTTTTAGGTTCACCATACACCTAGGGCAAAAAGTTGCATTTTGGGGGGGAGGGGTTCCAACTGAAAGCCTGGAATGTTTACCAGGATTCTTCCTCTGACATTCCTAAACTTCAGATTTTGTCACCCCAGCCTCATAAGTCTGCTGAAAATCCTACTCAGTTTCTCAACTTCAGCTTTCTGTTCAGCCTTTCAGTCATAGCTTTTAAGTTGGCAAATGCCTCTCAGGAGTCATGTGGCACCAAATGTTTATTCTGCCTCTTTAGACCTTATTTTTCTTTGGGATCCTGGCCTCTCGAGGTCCTCAGTGACTTGGTAGCTTCCAATGCCTTCAAATAGTTGCTTTAAAAAAATTATCTAACCAAGCTTTTTTTAATAGTTCTTGGCAGCAGGGCTGGTCTGACACAGCTAGCTGCCTTAGCCAGAAACAGAAGTCCAAAAGGATACTGAGTCTTACTGTATAACTTTCCAGGTAGCAATTGGGATAATCTTATGAATTTCCTTACTGTAGTGGAATATTAGTAGAGTTCTTTGCATTCCAAAGATAAACCTCTCTTGGTCTTAATATTCTATTTTTAATATGCTGTAGCATTTGTCTCAATATCTCTTTAGAAAGAGGTTTTCAAGAAATAATACTAATACTGATGAATTATATTTTCTGGTAAATTATTTAAGAGTCCCACATTACATTCATGTGACAAAAATCTAAAGTTAGATATCTGGCTATCTTTTTTTTTGTTTTTCAGTATCATAATTATGCTAGCTTCATAAAATAGACTGGATAGTTATCCCTCTTTAAGTTCTTAGGCAATTTACATAGCAAATATAAAAAACATATGAGAAACTTTTTGGTGGCACATTCTTGTATAATTAAAATTTCTTATGTAGGTTTTCTGGATTCTCAAAAAGTTCTCTGACCACTTAAAAAGATCCTGTTCTAGCACAAAGCTAGGGTTTGTTAAACGTTGGTTTCCTTTTGACCTAAAAGGCTGACTTTTGCTTTGTACCATGTCACAAAAATATCTCCCATTTCTGAGACAAGGAGTTACTTTTCATCACACAAAGTTTTAACAATTACTGGAGATTAGGGATCGAAGAAAGATATTAATGGAACGGAAAAAGGGATGATACTGCTCACTACACATTCCTCATCACGTGAATGTCATCAAACTTTGACAACTTATACCAGCAGAAGTCAGTATAGAAATCTAATGAAGATTTTATTATTTAAAAATACTAAGCAATATTTACTAAATGTCTACTATGTATAAGACAATAAATAAAGGTTTATGACACGATGAACTAAACATGAATCCTGCCTTCAAGGAGTTTATATTCTAGTGAAAAAAAGGTATACAGACATAATCATTATAAAGGTTAGAAAGTCAAAGTACCATAAGACTGACATCACCTGGAGACATTTATCATATAATGATTCATACAGTTTTTATGCCAAGTAGCAGCAACATGTTAAGCATTCTATTTTTTCTCTTCAATATACCACTAAAATGATGGGAGGAAAAAAACACGCTTTGTATATAAAGTGACAAGGTGACTGTGTATTTCTTAGACATCTGATCTTACTGAATAAAGTTTTACCTGAAGAACTGACTTCAGTGACAAAGTCATCACCTCATCATAATTAAATGCCACAGGAGGCAAATTCACAAGCATTTCTGGGACCCTGACTGGGGCTTGTGTGTGTGAAATACAGTAAATTAAACTGGCAATCTGACCATCACAAGAACAAATCCTAATAGTCTTAACAAAGAATACAAAATCAATCTCTATCTCATATCTTTTGCTCAGATAATAATTTCATATGCCAGTATCTGTGGATGTTTTCAGGGTAAAGCCTCTCTCCTCCACCTTACAAATCATACCAAAATGATTATTATAGTCATATCTATGATAAGGTTAAAATAGTACCACTCTCTAGACTTGAATCACTCTTTTGAAATTATAGTAAAGTGCCGGGCATGGTGGTTCACGCCTATAATCCCAGCACTTTGGGAGGCAGAGGTGAGAGGACTGCCTGAGCCCACAGGTTCAAGACCAGCCTGGGCAACTTGGCGAGACCTTGTCTCTACAATAAATTAAAAAAAAATTAGCCAGGTGTGGTGGCACATGTCTGTAGTTCCAGCTACTTGGAAGGTTGAGGCGGAAGGATTGCCTGAGACCAGCAGGTCGAGGCTGAGGTGGCTGTGAGCATGCCACTGCACTCCAGCCTGGGCGACAGAGTGAGACTCTGATGCAAAAAAAAAAAAAAAAAAAAGAAAGAAATTAACAGTAAAGTACACACAGATAATTACAAAGCAAACATGTAAGTTTCTCACATTGTAGGTGCATGCTATCTTCCTTATATTCAGCCTTGCAAAGCCTATTTCTCAGTATCTCATTTAATCCTTATAATAAACCCTATAATAGTAGCACTATTATTCACTTCTTTGCTGAGCAATCAAAGCCTCAGAGAAATTAAAAAGTAAACCTGGCTGGGCTCAGTGGCTCAGCCAGTAATCCTAGCGCTTTGGGAGGCCAGGGTGAGTGGATTGCCTGAGCCTGTGGGTTCGAGATCCGCCCATGCAACTTTGCAAGACCTCATCTCTACAATAAATCAAAAATTAGCCAGGCATGGTAGCACACGCCTGTAGTTCCAGCTATTTGGAAGGCTGAGGCGGAAAGATCACTGGAGCCCATCAAGTTGAGGCTGCAGTGGCTGAGAGTGTGCCAGTCTGGGCGACGGAGTGAGACTCCAACTCAAAAAAAAAAAAAACAAAAAACAGTAAACACAAAGTCACCTAGCTAATAAGTGGCTTTCCCAGAAATCTAGCCTGTAGTTAACAACTCACAAGATCAAGCTTACACCATGGTCCTCAGATACTGGTTATTAGTGATGAGAAAGTTTTGGAACACCACAGAATGAGAAAAATAAAGATAAGATACATTTTTCATAAAGGTATACAGAGGGTGCCAAAAAATGTATACACATTTTAAGAAGGGAAAAGGCTGTAATTGTAATACACTATACGATAACAAAAGATGAATACAAGTCATGTTTGACTTCTGCAATTACAAGAGGTGCTCAAAGTAGTTACCATCAGCGTCCAGACACTTCTGACTATGGTGAACTAAAAGCAATATAAAGCCGGGTTCGGTGGCTCAGCCTGTAATCCCGCGCCTTTGGGAGGCTGAGGTGAGTGGATTGCCTGAGCCCGCGGGTTCGAGACCCGCCTGGGCAGCAAGACCTCATCTCTACAATAAATCAAAAACTCAGTCAGGCATGGTAGCACATGCCTGTAATTCCGGCTACTTGGAAGGCTGAGGCGGAAGAATCGCCGGAGCCCAGCAGGCAAGGCTGCGGTGGCCAGGAGTGGCCACTGCACTCCAGTCTGGGCGAAAGAGTGAGACTCCAACTCAAAAAAAAAAAAAGCAATATATAGGTAACATTTCTTAAAATGGGTATATACTTTTTCAGCAGCCCCAGTATTTACCCAAGTTACAGAACTCTAAGATGATATTGTCTCTACTTCTTTGCATGAGAATATCCTTTATTTTATAAAGTAATTATAGGTTTTTATTCAAAGTCTTACCTGCCAACAGTAAAAGATATCAACCATATGTAGATTCCCATTTTTGTTCTTGAATTTCACTTGTATATGAAGTCCAAAAGTCTCATAACCAAAATACTCTCCATACTTCTTTTCTTTTTTAGAGATAAAGTGTGATCATAGTGCACTGCAGCCTTGAACACCTGGCCTCAAGTGATCCTCCTACTCCAGCCTCCCGAGTAGCAAGGACTACAGGTGGGAAACACAACACCTGGCTAATTTTTTTGTCTTTGAATTTTTTTAAGAGATGAGGGTCTCACTATTTTGCCCAGGCTGGTCTGAAACTCCTGGCCTCAAGCAATCCTCCCGCCTTGGCCTCCCAAAGTGCTGGAATTATAGGTGTGAGCTACTACATCCAGTCCGTATTTTGAAAAGAACAGATTTTACCCGAAAGAGAAAACGATTAGATTAAATAATATTCAAGATATGATTACCTTTCTACAAGAATGACAAATACTTTTAAGACAGCTGTGTGTAGCAAAATTACCTGGAAGACATCCCCATTCCCACCATCATCTTTCCAGTGGCTGTCCAGTTTTAACAATTTTGCTTCTTTCCCCTCCAGCACACTGCCTCAGCCCTCCTCCCAGTACACTTCAAAACTTAACCTCAATGGATATACTCATTATCTTGCATGAGGTGATGGTTTCATAGGTACATAAATACATCAAAATGTACTGATTGGTAGGTATACTTTAAATATGTGCAGTTTAATGCACGGTAGAAAAAATTAATACAGATGTTTAAAAAAACCTCCTCAAGGGTAATAAGATATTTGATCCTTTGGATATGTATTATTATTTTCACCACCTGAGGTGTTTATACCTGTTTTTCACTGCCACCCGCAACAGATGAGTGGAATAATTTCTTTTCTCATTCTCCTTAGCATATTCAAATGTTGTCAACTAAATCGTTTTTCTTTTTTAATGATTTATTTAAGTGCCTTTTTTTGATTAATGGCAAAATAAATTTTAAAAATAGTTGTGCTTACTAATCTGTTTTACAAACTGTCCTTTTCTTTGCTCATTCATCTATGTCAAAAGGCACAGAACTAGTTTTCTACAAGATCTGGGTTTGAACCCAGACTTTTCTGAATTTAGGCTAGTCACATCACCTCTTTAGGTCACCTCTTTAGGTCTTAGTCTTTGCCTCAGTAAACTCTACAGAAGTGTGAGCTTTAAACAGTTCAAATTAGTCTTTATTCTTAGAAACACGGCAGATAAACAAGTATAATGCTTGTTAACCCTTTACAGTCAGATGTCCCCCCTGAGGGGACATCATAAATCTAGCAAACCACTCAGGTGTCACCTCTCAGGGGCATAAAGAGATTGCTGGTGATCGATCATACAGGACAAACTTATGCAAGTGCAAATTTTTCAAAAACATTATGTTTCCCTGAAGTTTTCCATTCAAAAACAATGAAAAACCTATGTCCCATTTGAAATCTGCCAAGCTTCTGATGGATCAGTTGAGAAGTGGATTTCAGGAATCACGAGTGCATTCTTCCATATCATCTTCAAACATCAGGTTGGACAATAAATTAAATATGATGATGATGATGATGATGATTATTATTTGAGTTGGAGTCTCACTGTGTCACCCAGACTGGAGTGCAGTGGCCGCTCCCGGCCACTGCAGCCTCGCCTGCTGGGCTCCGGCAATCCTTCCACCTCAGCCTTCCGAGTAGCTGGAACTACAGGTGCGTGCTACCACACCTGGCTAATTTTTTTTCTTTTTTCTTTTTATTGTAGAGATGAGGTCTTGCCAAGTTGCCCAGGCGGGTCTCGAACCCGCGGGCTCAGGCAATTCACTCACCTCAGCCTCCCAAAGAAATTAAATATTATTAATGTGAGAGGAAGAAAATGAGATTTGTCTGCTCAAATAGAAAAACACCAGGTGGAAAACGTCAAGCAAATTACTATTACACAACATCTATCAATTAACCTGGAGTGCATGCCGGTGACTGTTTCACATGTTACTACACATTAGAAAAACAAAAGATATAAAATTTGAGGGGGGGTTTTGGTCCTAAGTTCCTTAATGTTGAAAGTTTCATTATAAGTTAAATATCATTACAATAAAATAATTGGTTCCACTGCTATACTATTTAATATCAAGTGATTAGTTTTTCACTATTTCATTAAAAAGTACAGTTAAGTTGCTGGTAGGTGATCCACGAGATGTCTCTGAGTGCAAAGGGTTAGTTAAAATATTGTTGTTGCTAATCTGTTACACCTTGACTATAGAGAACATTAAATAGCAATGGTAATATAAACCCAAAATAAAACCAAGCAAACATACCCACACAAAAACAATTCTTATATTTTTCATAAAATTAAGAGGATAGTAAGTATATACAATTTAACATGCATCAAAGCCTTAAAGGCTTAAGGGGCTGCCCATTTGCAGCCAATCCCAGTTCTCATTCTCAGATAACGACAAATTTATTTTTTGTTTCTACAGATGTTAACTGAACGGAAAAAGGGATGTTATTGTTCACCATACATTCCTCATCATCTGAATGTCATCAAACTACACGTGCCTTTTCTGGAAATATCACTTGTTTCACTCAGTAAATATTTTGGGTGTTTGTTTCTTTGTTTTTTGAGTCAGGGTTTCAACTCTGTCACCCAGGCTGGAGTGCAATGGCATGACTGCGGCTCACCACAGCCTGGACTCCTGGGATCAGGCGACCCTTCCATCTCAGCCACCCAAATAGGTAGGACCACAGGCGTGCATCACCATGCCCGGCTGGCTGACTGGCTTGCTTGCATTCATTCATTGATAGAGACAAGGTCTCACTATGCTGCCTATGCTGGCCTTGAACTCCCGGGCTCAAGTGATCCTCCTTTCTTGGTCTCCCAATGTGCAGGAATTAGAAGCCTGAGCCACAACACCTGGCCAGTATGTTTTTGAGGTTCATCCACATTCTCACATGTTTATTACTAAATAATATTTCACTGTATGCATGCACCACATTTTATTTATCCATTCACCAGTTGATGGTTATTTGGCTTGTTTCCACTTATTAGCTATTATGAATAACAAACATGTTCATGTTTTTATTTGTAATGGGTTAGATAGATAAGTAGAAGAATTGCTGGGTTGTGTGGTAAATTTGTTTACATTGTTTTAAAAACTGCCAAATTATTTTCCAAAGCAGTTATACCAAGCAATTTCCACTAGCAATTATGAAAGTTTCCATTTCCCCACATTCTTGTTATTGCCATCTTTTTTACTGTAGCCATTCTACTAGGTATGAAGTGGTATCTCACTGTGGTTTTAATTTCCATTTCCCTAATATCTAATGATGTTGAGCACCTCACGTGCTTATTAGCCATCTGTAAATTTTCTTTGGTGAAATGTCAAATGAAATCCTTTGCCCACTTTTAAACTGGGTGCTTTGTCTTGAGGTTTGAGAGTTCTTTATATTCTGAATACAAATCTTTTATCAGCTATGATTTGCAGATTTTTTTTTTAGTCTTTGTTTTGTCTTTTCATTTTCTTTTGAAACATGAAGATTTTTATAGTGATGGAATCCAATATAACTTTTTTTTTGAGTTGGAGTCTCACTCTGTCACCCCGGCTAGAGGCAGTGGCACACTCCTGGCCACCACAGCCTCAACCTGCTGGGCTCAAACGATCCTTCACCTCAGCCTTCCAAGTAGCTGGAACTACAGGCACGTGTCACCATGCCCGGCTAGTTTTTTGCTTTATTGTAGAGATGAGGTCTCACCAAGTTGCCCAGGCTGGCCTCAAACCCATGGACTCAGACAATCCTCTCACCTCGGCCTCCCAAAGTGCTGGGATAACAGGTGTGAGCCACCGTGCTGCCCAGCCTAATGTATCAACTTTTTTCATGTAAGGATAATGCTTTTAGTGTTGCATCTAAGGATTTTTTGTCTAACCAAAGAAAATATTGCAGATTTGCTACTACATATTTTTCTTTTTCTTTTGAGTTGGAGTTTCACTGTCACCCAGACTGGAGTGCAGTGGCCGCTCATGGCCACCGCAGCCTCGACCTGCTGGGCTCCGGCGATCCTTCCGCCTCAGTCTTCCAAGTAGCTGGAACTACAGGCGCGCGCTACCACGCCCGGCTGATTTTTTGATTTATTGTAGAAATGAGGTCTCGCCAAGTTGCGCAGGCAGGTCTCAAACACGCGGGCTCAGGCAATCCACTCACCTCAGCCTCCCAAAGGCGCGGGATGACAGGCTGAGCCACCAAGCCCAGCTACATTTTTTCTAAAGGTTATATAGTTTTATTTTTTCCTCATGCCAACTTATCTAAGATAAAGGTTGTCCAGTTTTAGTTCTTACATTTAGGTCTATGGTGCAGTTAGAGCTAATTTTTGAGTATGGTGTGAGATAAGGGCCTAGTTCATCTTTTTTAAATGTGGATATACAACTGTCCCAGCATATTTGTTGAAAAGACTATCCTTCCCCCACTGAACTGCTTTGGCATCTTTGTCAAAAACTACTTCACCATAAATGTATAGGTTTATACCTAAACATTCAATTCTATTTGTCTATATGTCTGTACTCATGCGATCTCGCCAAGTTGCCCAGGCGGGTCTCGAACCCGCGGGCTCAGGCAATTCACTCACCTCGGCCTCCCAAAGCGCGAGATTACAGGCTGAGCCACCGAGCCTGGCCAGATCTTCTTTAATTTCCCTCAGCAATGTTTCTGTAATTTTCAGTTGTAAACATCTTTTGCTTCTTTTGTTAAATTTATCCCCAAGGATTTAGTTCCTTTTGATGCTATAGTGAATTAAATAGTTTTCTCAATTTCATTTTTCAAGTTGTTTATTGCTAGCATATACAAAAACAAATGACTTTTGAATATTGGTCTTGTACCCTGTGACCTCGCTAAACTTACTTACTAGTTCTAGTAACTTTTTTGGTGAATTCCTAAGGATTGTCTACATACAAGATGGTATCATTTGTAGATAAGCACAGTTTTATTTCTTCCTTTTGAATCTAGATGCTTTTTACTACTTCTTCTTACCTGATTGTACAGGCTAGATTCTCCAGTTAAATGGTGAGTAGAAGTGAAGAGACTGATATTCTTTTTTTTTTTTTTGAGTTGGGAGTCTCACTCTGTCACCCAGACTAGAGTGCAGTGGCTGCTCCCGGCCTCGACCTGCTGGGCTCCGGCGATCCTTCCGCCTCAGCCTTCCAAGTAGCTGGAACTACAGGCGCGCACTACCACGCCCGGTTAATTTTTTGATTTATTATAGAGATGAGGTCTCACCAAGTTGCCCAGGCGGGTCTCAAACCCACGGGCTCAGGCAATCCACTCACCTCAGCCTCCCAAGGTGCGGGATTACAGGCTGAGCCACCGAGCCCGGCTGAGACTGACATTCTTATCTTGTCCTGAGTTTTAGAGAGAAAGCATTCAGTCATTCACTCTTAAGTATGATGTTAACTTACATGTTTTGTATGTTTTTCATATATGCCCTTTAACAAGTTGAGAAAGGTCTCCTTTATACCTAATTTGCTTAGTGTTTTTATCATGAATAGCTGCTGAATTTTGTCAAATATTTTTTCTGCATCTACTTAAGACAATCATGTATGTGGTTTTGTTCTTTATTAGTATGGTGTTTCACATTAATTAACTTTAGGATAGTTAACCCAACCTTGTATTCCTGGGATAAATTCCACGTGGTAATGCTGTATAATTTTTTTTAGATGTAGCTGTACTTAGCTTTCTAAAACTGTATTTTATTGAAGATTTTTAGTCTACATCCATGAGGGATACTGGGCTGTAGTATACTGTTTTGTGCTGTCTTTGGTTTTGGCATTGTGGTAATAATGACTTCATAGAATGGCTGGGAAGTATACTCTCCCCTTTTAATTTCTGGAAATATTTGTGAAGACTTGACAGATATTTGACAGAATTCACCAGTGAAGACAAAATGAACTGGATTTTCTTTTATGGGGAAGTTTTAAATTATTACTTTCTTTGTTATACATAAAAATTATCCATTCTTCTTGAGTTAATTTTAGTAATTTGTCTATAGGAATTTGTACATTTCACCTAAATTGTTTAATGTGTTAGCATAAAGCTGTTTACGTATCCATTTTAATTTCTGTAAGATCAGTAGTCATGTCCCCTCTTTCATTCTTGATTTTGGTAATCAGTATCTTCTCTGTTTTTCTCCTGATCAGTCTAGCTACAGGTTTGTCAATTTTGTTTTGCAATCAACCAGCTTTGGTTTTATTACTCTTCCCTAATGTTTTTATGTTTCTATTTCAACGGTTTCCACTCTATTCTTTTCTTTCTTTCTTTCTTTTTGCTTTCTATAGGTTTAGTTTGTTCTTCACTTTCTGGATTCATAAGATAGAAGCTTAAGTTATTGACTTGAGATCTCTCTCTTTTTCTAATACAGACATTTAAAGCTATAAATTTTCCTCCTACTACAGTTCAGCTGTATCACATGAATTTGGATATGTTCTATTTTTTTATTCAGTACAAAATGTTTTATAATTTTTCTTGTGATTTCTTCTTGGGTTACTTAGAAATATCTTATTTAATTCCTGACTGTACATGGAGAAAAAGAGGGAAGTCAAGGGAGAAGCCAAAATTCCTTCCTAACTAGAAGAACAAAAATGCTTTTGAGCAAGTGGGAAGGAGTGCAAGCGGAGCAGGTATGGAGGCAAGAACAGGAGTTCAGTACTGGACCTGTTAAGTTGAAACAGCCATGCAGAGATGTGGAACCAGCAAATGGATATACAAATATTGAGTCCAGGGAGAAGTCCAGGATGGTGACAAAAAACTTAGGAGTCTTCAGTATATATGTGATATTTCATGTCACATATGAATGAGATGAGCAAAGGCATGAACAGAAGAGAAAGCATACCATAAGTGAAGTTAGAGAAGGCTTCATAAAGGAGAGGAGTTTGCCGGGCTCGGTGGCTCAGCCTGTAATCCCGTGCCTTTGGGAGGCTGAGGTGAGTGAATTGCCTGAGCCCGCGGGTTCGAGACCCGCCTGGGCAGCGAGACCTCATCTCTACAATAAATCAAAAAATCAGCTGGGAGTGGTAGCGCACGCCTGTAATTCTGGCTACTCGGAAGGCTGAGGCGGAAGGATCCCCAGAGCCCAGCAGGTCGAGGCTGCGGTGGCCATGAGCGGCCACTGCACTCCAGTCTGGGAGACAGAGTGAGACTCCAACTCAAAAAAAAAAAAAAAGGAGAAGAGTTTGATGTCAAGTATTTTAGGAAATTCAGAATTTGATCTGGCAAAAACAGAAGCAATTCAAGCACTCTATACTCTATGGATGTGAAATAAATGTTATCACACAAAGTCTGTGACTAACGAATGTGTTAATAACAACACTAATAGATTAATTTAGGGGACAAATTCAAGAGACCTAGGTCTCAGGTAAACAGACATCTTACAATATGGATATATTAATGTTAGGTTATTCCATATATGTTTACCAAAATTATAATATCCTTAAATTGTCCATGTTACTAAAACAGGAGCTTTACCCCCTCCCAACTTTTTTCCCCCTAAACCTGTATGCCTCTCTACCAATCTCAGTCATTTGAACATATCTCTTTTGAAAACTGTGATATCAAAGCAAAGAAGCAAAACTGTTACCATTGCAACCAGAGGGTCAAATAATGAAATATGCTTATCCCAAACCAAGTAGCTGAATATCCTTATCTTACAAGTCTTTAAGGGTTTACAATACTCTATTCCTTCAAACTTTTTGTGTTGAAGAACTATAAGATATAATGCAGAAGAAAAATAGGTCAAGTGAGGGAAATTGCTTTCCAACTGAGATTTGAGATTGAATTGGAAGTAGGTGAATTAGATGGAAGAAAGACAGTTATCACCCATTCATGTACTACTCTTATATTAGATATCAAAGGCAGCTTACCTCTAGCTTATCCATTAACTAAAGCAATCTGGTTTCAAGGTGGCACAGATTTTTGCAGAAATGTCTCCCCACTTTTTATAATTTGGATCAAAACTAGAATCCTTTTAAATGGGCTTAAATCTCTAGGTAATGCTAATTTCAAATAATGTTCCAAGAAAAACCTGCTGCTGTCGCAGGAAAAAAAAAAAGGAATTCATGAGATCTATGTTTGTCTCACAGGTACACGCCTGCCCTCACAGCTTACCCCCTCCCCCTTTGGAGAAAGAGTCTCACTATTTAGCCCAAGCTGGAGTGCAGTGACACCATCATAGTTCACTGCAGCCTCAAATTCCTGGGCTCAGGTGATCCTCTGCCTCAGCCTCCTGAGTAGCTGGGACTAAAGGTGTATACCACCACGCCGGCTAATAACACTGCACTCTAGATGCCAGAGTTAGAAATCAGGGAGAAAAGAAAATTTACATTCGCTTTTTCATATATAAATAACAATTCTTATAAACACAAAACTTAGTTTTCTCTTAATATATTTTTAAAGCCCAAAATGATATTATTTGGAGCTGTGAACTTCCTACCCACTGGAACGTGTAACATTTAATAAAATATTTTTATTAACAGGTCAGATGCCACAGACTAAATCTGGGGTCCCCAAAATCAAAGATTTTTTAAAGATAATGAAAATTACTTGGTCAGTCTGAAGGAGGTGGTACAACAGAGAGGTCAGGAGCACAGTCACTGGAATCAGGTGGCCCAACTTCTTTGAGGGCCTCAGCTTTCTCATCTACTGAGGAGAATAAATAATGTATACTTGGCACATGACATGCACTCAAAAACTACTGCTACTATGATGTTCCGAATCCTTTCAACCAGCTGTGATTTGATAACTTTAGCGATAACAGGCTTACCTACACGACAACACACAGAATGGCAGCGAGTAGACTGTCTTGGACCACTGGCTCAAGCAAGGCCTCTACTCCCATCTCTGAAGGGCAAAGCTTTGGGAGGGCAAATGGGAAAGCAAAGGGGACAGTGGGAAAGACAAATAAAAAGCAAGAGAAACTAATGAGAATTATTCTGAGTGCTCCTAAAGGCTGAATTCTGAAATTGATGTTCACTATAAGGTTTAGTTGGAAAATCACAAGTTAAAGAAAATAAACCATTGTCTTATGCCTAAGGATCTACCTAATCAAAATTCTGCCATCTAAGGTTAAATAGGCATGTGTGTGAGCTATTTAAATGCCTACATCTAAAATTTTTGTTAAAGGAGTACTTGAATTATGAGAAAGCATGAACTGACTTCAAGAAAAAGAGTACTGACAATATCTTCTTTAAAATCCTCTTATTTCCACAGAGGCCTCCGTAAAGAATAGAATAATAAATTTAATATATGCTAACCAGGCCAGAATAATCCCATTAGTTAGAACACTCATTTTCCAATGGGCTAGTATCTAAAGATCACCATCAAATAACCAGGAGTTACTTTGTAATTTATCTATCATATCTTTTTTTTTTTTTAAAGAAACAGGGTCTCAGCCAGGCTCGGTGGCTCAGCCTGTAATCCCAGCACTTTGGGAGGCTGAGGTGAGAGGACTGCCTGAGCCCACGGGTTCGAGACCCGCCTGGGCAACTTGGCGAGACCTCATCTCTACAATAAATAAAAAAATTAGCGGGGCGTGGTAGCACACGCCTGTAGTTCCAGCTACTTGGAAGGCTGAGGCGGAAGGATCGCCAGAGCACAGCAGGTCGAGGCTGCGGTGGCCAAGAGCGGCCACTGCATTCCAGTCTGGGCGACAGAGTGAGACTCCAACTCAAAAAAAATAATAATCATAAAAAATAAAATTTTCCCAACCTGCTCTACAGGAGTTTATACACTGTTGGTGGGAATGTAAATGAGTACAAACTCTATGGACAACAGAATAAGATTTCTAAAAGAACTAAAAACAGAATGATCATTTGATCTAGCAATCACACTGCTAGGTAACTACTCAAAGGAAAAGAAATCATTATATCAAAAAGATACTTATACTAGAATGTTTATTGCAGCACTATTCACATAAGCAAAGATACAGAATCAACCTAGGTGTCCATCAATGGATGACTGAATTAAAAAATGTGGTACACACACACACACACACACACACACACACACACACACTATTCAGCCATATAAAAAGAATGAAATCATGTCTTTTCCAGCAACATGGATGGAACTGGAGGCCATTATCTGAAGAGAAACAAGTCAGTCACAGAAAGACAAATACTCCATGTTCTCACTTATAAGTAGGAGCTAAATAATATGTACATAAGAATGCGTACGTAGAATGTGGAATGGCAGACAATGGAGACTTCAAAGGGAGAGGGAGTGCAGAAGAGATTGATGAGAAATTTTTTATGGGTAAAATATATATATTTTTTGGTTTGGGGTTTTTTTTTTTTTCCTTGGAGTCAGAGTCTTACTCTGTCGCCCAGGCTGGAGTGCCATGGCATGATCACACCCACCGCAGCCTCAATCTGCTGGGCTCAGGTGATCCTTCCACCTCAACCTTCCAAGTAGTTGGAACTACTGGCATGTGCCACCATGCCCGGCTAATATTTTGATTTGTTGTAGAGATGAGGTCTCAACATGTCAGGCTAGTCTCAACCTCCTGGGTTCAGCAATCCTCTTGCCTTGGCCTCCTCCCAAAGTGCCGGGATTACAGGCATGCGCCACAGTGACTGGCTACGATATATGTTACTTAGGCAATGCATTTCCTAGGTAAGCCCTGACTTTACCACTATGCAATTTATCCATATAACAAAATTACAATTGCACCCCATAAATTTATACAAATAAAAGAAAAAAGTCCATTCCATTGTTTTAACTTTTTTCTGTTAAAAAGAATCTATTAGGGTGAGGGGGGGGGAAAAAAAAGAATCTATTATTCCTTAAGTTTAAGGATTCTATTAAATTTACCTGCCCTTTAAAAAGTTCTAGTTGGCAGGCTGAGGTGAGTGGATTGCCCAAGCCCGTGGGTTCGAGACCCGCCTGGGCAACTTGGTGAGACCTCATCTCTACAATAAATCAGAAATCAGCCGGGCGTGGTAGCGCACACCTGTAGTTCCAGCTACTTGGAAGGCTGAGGCGGAAGGATCGTTGGAGCCCAGCAGGTGGAGGCTGTGGTGGCCGGGAGCGGCCACTGCACTCCAGTCTGGGCGACAGAGTGAGACGCCAACTGAAAAAAAAAAAAAGTTCTAGTAATTTCAGCCGAGCTCGGTGGCTCAGCCTGTAATCCCGTGCTTTGGGAGGCTGAGGTGAGTGGATTGCTTGAGCCCGCGGGTTCGAGACCCGCCTGGGCAGCTTGGCAAGACCTCATCTCTACAATAAATCAAAAAATTAGCTGGGCGTGGTGGCATGCACCTATAGTCCCAGCTACTTGGTAGGCTGAGGCAAAAGGATCGCCTGAGCACAGCAGGTCAAGGCTGCAGCGGCTATGAGCATGTTGCTGCACTCCAGCTTGGGTGACGGTATGATACTCCAACTCAAAAAGATGAGAAAAACCAGCCAGGATCGGTGGCTCAGTCTGTAATCCCGTGCCTTGGGAGGCTGAGGTGAGTGGATTGCCTGAGCCCGCAGGTTTGACACCCGCCTGGGCAACTTGGCGAGACCTCATCTCTACAATAAATCAAAAAATCAGCTGGGCGTGGTAGTGCACGCCTGTAACTCCGGCTACTTGGAAGGCTGAGATGGATGGATTGCCGGAGCCCAGCGGGTCGAGGTTGCGGTGGCCGGGAGTGCCCACTGCACTGCAGTCTGGGTGACAGAGTGAGACTCCAACTCAAAAAAAAAAAAAAATTCTAGTAATTTCAACACAACAGTACTAATGCTGGTATGCTATTTGTGTTATAATCTGATCTTACCTTTTCTTGAAACAGTGAAGATTTCTGTTTTCTCTTCTTTTCTGTAAATATTCCATATCTATAAGGTTTACAGTATACCTGAGACTGTTATACAGGGTCTGAGTTTAAAACTTTTTATAGGTATGGCACTAAGAAAATTCAATTTCCAGCCAGGCTCGGTGACTCAGCCTGTAATCCCGTGACTTTGGGAGGCTGAGGTGAGTGGATTGCCTGAGCCCGCGGTTCGAGACCCGCCTAGGCAAGCGAGACCTCATTTCTACAATAAATCAAAATAATTAGCTGGGCGTGGTAGCGTGCCCCTGTAGTTCCAGCTACTTGGAAGGCTGAGGCGGAAGGATTGCCAGAGCCCAGCAGTTCGAGGCTGCGATGGCCGGGAGCGGCCACTGCACACCACTCTGGGCGACAGTGAGACTCCAACTCAAAAAAAAAAAAAAAGAAAATTCAATTTACTTGAAAGTACTCATCATAATTTTCAACAGAGCCCTATTATTACTTGGCTCACTTAGATACAGTTTGTGAGTCAAATCTATCCCAGAACACAATCTCACACAATAAATTCTCCTAAAACTGCTGTGTCACTTTCCCCCAACAGCATCTAAAAAGGATGCACCGTATTTAACCAAACATTTAAATATTAACTCATTTATTGCTTAATGTAAAGCCCCTCTGGCACATTCTAGGAAGAGCAGCAAGTATCGTATGTCTAATCCCTTACAACTCATTCTTCTAACAACCCGCACCTGGCTGGGCTCGGTGGCTCAGCCTGTAATCCCGCACCTTTGGGAGGCTGAGGTGAGTGGACTGCCTGAGCCCGTGGGTTCGAGACCCGCCTGGGCAACTTGGCGAGACCTCATCTCTACAATAAATAAAAAATCAGCCGGGCGTGGTAGCACACGCCTGTAATTCCGGCTACTCGCAAGGCTGAGGCTGAAGGATTGCCGGAGCCCGGTAGGTCGAGGCTGTGATGGCCAGGAGCAGCCACTGCACTCCAGTCTGGGTGACAGAGTGAGACTCCAACTCAAAAAAAAAAAAAACAAAACACAACCCACACCTATCATTTTGTATTATTCTGTCCTGCTGTTTCTTCTTAACACCTTTTCAGTTCGACCCTCCCAGTAAACTTGTCCAAACTTGGATCACCTTACACAGACAACCACAATAGACATAGTTTTTTTCTTCTTCTTCTTTAGAGACAGGGTCTCTTGCTCTGTCACCCGGGCTGGAGAGCAGTGGAGCCATAGCTTAATGTAGCCTTCAACTCACTTTTGGGCTCAAGTGATCCTCCTACCTTAGCCTCCTGAGCAGCTGGAACTACAGGCATGCACCACCGTGCCTGGCTGTTTTTTAAAATTTTTTGTAGAGACGGCGTCTCACTATATGGCCCAGGCTCATCTCAAACTCCTGGCCTCAAGTGTTCCTCCTGTTTCAGTCTCTCAAAGTGTTAGGACTTACAAGCATGAGCCCCAAAGTCCAACAATAAACCAGTTTTAACACTATATCTCTAATCAGAAGCTTCAAATTTACACTTGGCTCATACCATGCTCATCAACAACCATCAATAGCTCCTAACAAGCCAAAGATCAAAGGTTCTATCTGACACAGCCCTATCTAAACCTTATTGCCAACACAATACCTCCACTTACATCTAGGCTTCAGTGCTCATTTATTCAATATACAGAGTCCCTACTATGCCCAGCCATTATGTTATGCACTTTAAAATATTCCCAAACATGGTTTGCCCATTCTTCTCCTTGTAGACTATCCCTTCCATTCAACCAAATCCTATCAATCTTTCAGCAACCATTTCAAGCAAAGACTTGCCTGACCACTCCAACCACGGATCCTCTCCCTCTTCTCAGGTCTTTCCTAATTTCCCAAAGTCCATTCTGGAAATAAAAGATGGACTGAAGGGAAAACAATGCTCAATGATCAGATAAGTGCAGGAAATACTGGGCTAATAAAAGTAAACATATTTCTTTTGCTGCAGAACTTCTCAGAGCATCCAATATTTTTATATGCAGCCTCAAGAGAGGAGACATGGACATGTCTATATAATTATACATTTTCTTAGACTTTTAACTTTTTATATGCATATATGGCTTCCTTTACATTTACTGCCAGCTCTCATTTTTTTAACAACTTGTTTGGTGCCCATCTCTATCACTAGCAGGACAGCTCTGGGAGAGCAGGGAGCTGATCTCTTTTAGTGTGGCTAATGCACACAGAAGGCATCAAATTTTTGTGGAAGCAATGATGTCACCAGGCTTGAGCGTCAGAAGGCAGTACAGTAAAATAATCAAGAGCCCAGCCTCTGGCATCAGAGGACCAAGACACATTTATTAAGGCTCTGGCTTTGGGCTTGCAACCTCCCATCTGTAAAATAAACACAGTAATGATACATAACTTCCAAGATGCTGCAGAAGACTGGATGTGATAATACAGGGTGCTCAGAGGGCATTCAGTTAACATTGGCAGCTGGACCGGTAGGACACAGAGCAGAAGAAGAGTCTAAGTAAGAAGACATTAAAACAACCCAAGTTATTTTCATGTGTGAGGACTTTGAAGGGCATAGTCTGAGTTTAAATTCTGGCTTCACGTCCTACAAGCTGCAGAATCTTATGGAAATTACTTCCTTCTCTGTGCTTCTGCTTGCTCATCTGTAAAATGGGACCAATAAAAGCAATTACTTTACAGGAGTGTTGTGAGGATTAAATTATACTCATATCCTTGGCACACTATCACATATTAAGTACTCAAAGTCTTTTTTTTTTCTTTGAGTTGGAGTCTCACTCTGTTGCCCAGGCTGGAGTGCAGTGGCAGACTCACAGTCACTGCAATCTCGACCCGCTGGGCTCAGGCAATCCTTCTGCCTTAGCCTACTAAGTAGCTGGAACTACAGGCACGTGCTACCATGCCCAACTAGTTTTTGTGATTTAGTGTAGAAACGAGGTCTCACCACGTTGCCCAGACTGGTCTCGAACCCCTGGACTCAGGCAATCCTCTTGCCTCAGCCTCCCAAAGTGCTGAGATTACAGGCTGAGCCATGGAGCCAGGCCTCAGACTATTTTTAAATGGAGATTTGGTTACTTGAAAGGACACTTTCTAACCCCTCACCCTCACTTCACAATTCCCAATTGTCTTCAGTGACTCAAATGTACTTGCTCCCACAAAGCCATTCCACCATGCCTCCCCACCAAACAAACAAACAAAAATACACCTTATTTAAAACATCCTGAAGAGCAAGGCCTGTTAAATTCCCTCTCCACATAGTCCTGGCCTCTCCTCTTTGCATTTTATATTTCATGTGTCGTGTGAGGAAAAAAAAAAATGCCATCCAAGAAATAATTCTGCATCCTCCCCACCCCAGGATTTCTGCACAACTCTGTTGTTGCCATCTTCTCACAGCAAGGATGACTGGAAAGGCAATACTGTGCCTACGCTGCCATTTCCCAATTTCAGAACTTAGTTTAATTCCCAGTTGCTAATTTAACTTAAGTTTTCCCTACTTATTAAAAGAGTAATTAAAAAGAAATAATCTTTGGGAATAAAAAGTAAACAACACCTTTGCCAGGCTCAAACCAAGCACCTGATTCTAGCTGTGAGAGATCTTAATAAGCCTGACAGTACACATAAAATGATCAAACAAAGCACACATTCCCAATAACACGTTGGCACTAATTATTACATTTGGCAATAGCTGGTCAAAAGACAGTCCATAACGAAGGACTCAACCACAGGTAAGAGTTACCCAACTGCTGAGAATAATTTGATTTGATACTGTGATATTGTAGGTTTGCAGCTCAAGCCTTCAGAGGAAGGATATTATGAAGATTAATAAAAGTACTGATTTTTAAAATGATCTAAAGAAGGAAAACAGAGAGTCTTCAGATTAAAGAGAAAAGTGCTGTGCAGGTGCTTGTATTCTGGGGATTGCAGGGGAGAATTTGGATTTATACAAAGAGATGCTGGTCACAGAAAATACCAAAAGCTTATGATGGTGAGCTGCATACTCGATTTCATTTTGTGCAAAAATTGTAAAAGTGTGTTGTGTCAGTCGGGTTCAGTGGCTCCGCCTGTAATCCCAGCGCTTTGGGAGGCTGAGGTGAGTGGATTGCCTGAGCCTGCGGGTTCGAGACCAGCCTGGGCAACTTGGCGAGACCTCATCTCTACAATAAAAAAAAAAATCAGCTGGGCGTGGTAGCGCACGCCTGTAATTCCAGCTACTCGGAAGGCTGAGGCTGAAGGATCGCCACTGCACTCCGGTCTGGGTGACAGAGTAAGACTCCAACTCAAAAAAAAAAAAGTGTGTTGTGTCAAAATGTTCATGAAGAAGTAAGGTGGAAACTGAGCCACATCAGACCAATCTATCCCGCAGGTTCTTTGGAAGTCAGATTCCAGATGATTCCTTGGGCCATGTGCATTGTGTGTGGTCCAGTAATCATACGTGTCTTTGGGCCGGTCATTCTCCAACAGAAGAGAAGTGCTGCAACAAAGATGCAAATAAAGAGGGAGATGGTGGGACAGACAACCTGATACTTCTTATTTCCTAGAGCAAGTATTTAAATCCACTGGCTCACAAGGATTTAAGAAGCTCTATTCTTGCCTATCCTTAATCATTACTATATTTTAGAAAACCAAAGTCCCAGTGCATAATTGGAACTCAGAAAGGTACAGAGAATATTAAGAGTTCAAAACAGCAGTGAATGCTGCTTTCCCAAGGCTATTCCTTCTGTTGTGGTTTGCAGCAGCCACAGAGGGCTCAGGAGAGTGCGAACAACTATCTGTGCTACAGCAGTGATGTTTTATGGCTGGATGCCCAGATTGTCTAGCTCTGCACACAGATCTATAGTCTTTTGAGGGCTACAGAGGAGGAATGCATTCTTAACAAACAGCTCTCCATCCCTGCAATAGCTTCTTCATTCTCCGAAAACATCTAGGGCCAAGAAAAGAATTCATTTTTAGTAAAACTCCAAAAATGGAACAAAGGGTATGAATTTTCACCATGTTTTTAACATGTAAAATCTTGTTACATCCCAGTTGGAGAATTTCTAAAAATATGTATTCTACTTTTCAGAAAACTAAATAAGTTAGCAGTTCAAATGCATGATCTTTACAACAGAAAACATGAACAATGATTTTAATCAAGTTATTCAAACAAGTTCACTGGGCAAGAATTATATATTTCTCAGTTTCAATATCACATATACACTCTCTACATATGGCTATATAGTTACTTCTGACAAATAACCTTTATGTTTTTAAGGAAACATATCCTTGAAAAGTTATATATAAGCTGAAAATGTATAAATGGGAACATCTCTATTATATTAAAGTCTATTTAGAGAAAGCTTATGTATGTAATTTTGTAAAAAATGCTCTCCTCATGACTACACAATTATTTAAAAGCGCACTTGTATAAATTTAGATAGTCATCATTAGATTGGTTTAAAGCAAGAAAATCTGGAAAATCAACCTGAAAAAAAATTAGCCAGTTCTCATTTGATATTCTGCTCTCCCTACTCAAATCTACAACATCTCCAAACAAAATTGTTAAGATGCTAAGTACCTTAATTAAGCAGCAAAAAATCCAGTCTACCTTCACTGTGAAACTCGTTACAAGGGAGACTAAGAGACTGTGTCACCAACACTCCAAAAAGCTTTCCTTGCTGCTCACTAAAAACACCGGAAGACCCTCTGAGATAGAGGTGGAGGAAAAGGTAAAAAGCCCACTGTCTCGAGTCATAAGAAGCCAAAACAACTTCAACCAAAGAAAAACAGAAAACAAAGTCACCTGGGTCTTCCATGCTTACACAGAACCTTTCAAGCTCTGCCTGCTCAGGGCTCTGCCTGTCCAGGGCTCCGCCTTCTGCTCCCTCAACCTATCCTTCTCCTGATTCCAAGGACGTCTACGTATCTGTCTCCCGTCTCTGACTCTGTTTCTGAAGCTTTCCCCATGGGCTTCAGTTGCTCTGGCTAAGTAATCTTTGCTTGCTCCATCCCCAAGCCCTAATTGTCTCATGTGTTACTGTGGTATGTGCAATCGCCTAGACTTCACAGCCAATCTATTTTCCTTCTCATAAAATCCCAAGTATCACCTTTGCACAATAAACCCTGACTGGTAGACAGTCATCAAAACATAGGCATGCAATCTAATGGATCCAATTCCTATAGGGGAAAGCCAAAAAGACTCCAAATCGTCTTCCAAATAGTTCTTCAACCTTAAAAGGTTGCGTTGTTAGGGAACTTACATGATGCCCCAAAACACCCTATATACTCAAACCAAACAATGAATAAATAAGCTAACTTCCACTAGTACTCTCTTCTCGAATGTCAAGTTAACATCACTGTCCTGGGTCTAGCAAGAGTTAAGTTTACATTCAGAACCTCTTCCCCTTAGCTTGGGACCAAGAAGGGAAGGCAATTGTCCCCTTCTCTCGGTCAATGCAGGAATTTTATCTTCATCTTTTTCTAACGGAAAGCTCTTTGATAAGGAAAAAGTCTGCCCTACTCCAGCCCTGACTTCTTCTGGCTTGGTTCTGGAAGTGAGCCAGATGACAGCATTTAGTAAAGCACAAATTTATATTTATCTTAGTAAAGCCGGCTGTTTAACAAAAAGGTGGCAGTGGTGAGAAATACTGTCATTTAGTTTCATATATTCCCCATATAACTTAGGTTTTTTTAATCATTGAATGTCAAATGAAACAGCTCATGCCACTTTCTCTTCAAAATCAGTGTTCTAAGGGCAATTTTTTATTACAAAATTCCTGAGCCAACTAAAGACAAATATAAACCTGTTACAAAATAATCTTGGCTAAAGTGTTAAAACATATACCACTTAAAAAAAAAAGACAACAATAAACACTGCAAGGAAGATAATCTAAAATCAACATTTACATAAAACCCAGGTTACTACCATAATATTTAAGTGCCAGAATCAAAAATGAAATTACTAAGATTAAACCTTATGACAGCCTCATTGTCAGCCTTATTTAATTTCATATCTTAAAAGTAAAACCGAAGTAACAGTCAGCAAGGTCTTTGTCCTGGACAAGAAGTACACAAGTAGAGATGAGGCTTTTAAAATTTGATCCTTACAATAAAATCAAGTCAGTCTATTTGTGTATATATGTATGTATACATATATTTTTTACTTTTACCGTTTTCTGAGCTATTAATTTCTTATGACCCAATATGTGAAAGAAAAATATTCCAAGAATCTCCATTTTTGTGAAAATACAAATATGAAAAACTTTCTGTTAAAAAACTTTCAATATAGACAATGCTACAACTATTCATACCATCACTCTGCTCTATAAACACAAACAATAAAATTAATTAAGATAATAAAACTAAGCTAGTCATTTTAAAAACCTCATTTTGCATTATTTTCCCCAACAAAGCATCCGAGGGGTGCCACACTGAAGAATGATCAAAGACCATCACCACCTCCGTTGTTCCGGAATAATGTAAATTTCTTCAAGGTGCCCTCTGCCAACCAAGTTCATCTGGCCTAGGGCTAAGTTTTATCATTTATTCTTTCACATAGTACTAAAGGAAGTCTCGAGTCTATGACTAGAATCGTCAGCACCCGCCACACATTTCAAACTGGCCACCACTGTCCTCTGAAATCCCTCAAGCCACATTTCCAGTGTCTCAACTCATTCATAGTTATTCAATTCTAAAGGCAAGAATTAATTTGCATAAAAGAAACCTCATGCAGGGTGAATTTACATCCAGGGTTGTACACACCTCGCACAAGGATAATCATAAACTGGTTGCCCAGACTGGCCGAAGAGCATCAACGTGAACACCAGATACACGCGAGCCCACGAACCTCGGCAACACAATGGACTGAACCAGTCAGGAAGCTCCAAGTCACAACTCCTTTAAGACGCTTAAGTTGGACATCTACAGAGCACCATTTTGAGTTCGGAATCTGCAGCTCACGCCTAGAAATTACCGAGGAGACCACTCAAATGGAGGTTTCATTTGGCAGAGGCAACGGTTTGAGGCAACTCAACTAATGAGGTCCAGGATCTCCACCACCACCGAATGCCTTCAAATGCAATAGGTGCAGCCAAGACCTGGCGGCGGCTCCTCCTCCTCCACCTCCCAGCACAACATCCAAGCAGCCGTCCTCCGTCTGGGCTGAGATTCGCAGAGCTCCGTGTAACGAGCACGCCGATGATTTCCCCGCCAGGTAAACACGCAGGGAACCCCCACATTCGGAGCTGCGAATCAATTAGCTAAATCTCATCCACAAGGTAAAGGTGCAAACGAGTCACCGCTTAAAGCAGAGGTGGCGACGAGGCGCTCGGGTTACGTTATCCGATAACAGGGCAGATGTTGCACGGCTCGCTTTCCTCCGACGCAGGACTCCGCAGTCCGCAACGCCGTTAGAAATCCACCTGATTTCAGACCCGCAGAACGCCCAGGGGCCCTTGGCGGCTCACCCAAGCACGCCCCGGGGTTTTCTCCCGCCCCACACAACGGGCCCGGAGTCTTAAACCCAAACACCGGGGGTTCGCGCATGCCATCGGAAATGCAAAAACCTGCGGGTGACCGCTCAGCGGACCCGATTTCGCCCGCCGCATTAGTTTTCGAAAAGGAGGAGGGGGGCTGATCGATTTGCGAACCACCCATGCCCAGCACGTTTGATCGCGAGGCACGCCGGACGCCTGCACATCCCGTTCTCGCACACGCACACACGCGCCCGTCCCCGGGCCGCTCCCCGCC
>NW_007248810.1:75764-76228 GCF_000164805.1 Carlito syrichta
CCCCCTTCCCCGCCCGCGTTGGCCTCCAACAGGAAGTCGTCCCGGCCCCTGGCACGTGATTCCCACTCTATCTGCATACCAGAGGGCGAACTGGCCAATCTACGCCAAGCGCCCGAGCCCCGCCCCGCGCGCCCCTCCCAGGCCCATTGGCTCCGCTCAGCCAGGCCACGCCTCCTCCTTTGCCATTAATACCCGCCCGGGCAGCGGGTCCCCAGACCGCGCGGGGAGCGTGCCGGGCCGCGGCTGCCCCTCGCTGTCCTAGGAACTCGTGCTGTTCCCCGGGATGTGGGGGAACCCTCGTGGTGGCCTTTCCCCGTCGCCGCCTGCCTTCCCGTCTCCGGGTGCTGCGGCTCCGCGTTGGCGCCCTGGCCGGAGGAGCGCCGACCCGGGTGGGTCGGAGCGTGCGCTCTGTCCTCCCGACCTGCGCCCCGCAGCGCCCGGGCTTTGCGCTGCAAGTTCGCCGG
>NW_007248810.1:76248-82239 GCF_000164805.1 Carlito syrichta
CCCCCGGGGACGCCCGCTGCGAGCCAAACGAGCCTCGCCGAGAAACCGCCCCCCGGGGAGACGTCCTTTTCCCGCGAGCGCAAACACCCCCGCCCCCGCCGCGCAGCCTGTCGGGGCCGAACCTGGGCGCTCCGCGTCCGGCACGCCCGGCGGTTCCTTCCCGGGACTCCGTAACCGGTCGTGATCCTCCGTTCCGCTGCTCGCCTTCGACACGCATTATTCATGAGCAGTAGGTAAGGTCAGGCGCACCGTGCAATTTGAAAAGTCCCTTTTTAACTTTCGGTTCAAGCCAGGGGAAGATCTCGAAACCCAAGAATTCTCTCCCAAAGGTCGTGGAAGCAGGCTAGCTTTTCCCCATCGTTCGGTGGAGGCTCAGCGGTGCTACTTGCAAGTTGGTGTTGGAAGAGGCCCTTCCCTGTCTACGTGTCCCCCCGTCTTGAAGAGGAGATAATAACACGCTAGTGTTTTCGCAGTGCATTTTCGTTACCGCGAGTGTCATGCTTTAAAACGTCTGTGGAGGAAAAGACACAACAGATGCCCGGCTCTCGCTTCCCTTCAGGGTCCCGTGAGCTCCGTGCACCCCTTTCTTCTTCCTGCCGTATTTTAAGCCTGCCGGTAGCCAGATTCACAAACCGCTCTCTAAAGTCGGCGTCAACTGTCTGTCGTATTGTGTATTTCCCCTTCCGAAGAAAACCCACACCCCGTGAAAGGATCTGAAGGCTGACGGAGCTGACATGGAGGCTTCTGCCTTTTCTGTTCATTTTATTTACACCAATTCAATTCTCCACTGCGGAGAAACTGCATCTTTTGTATCTCTCAAAGGTAGAGGTGTCATCACATGCTCCGGGAGGGAAGGCAAAGTAACATCCTCGAAATACACAGCATCCATGAAGTAGCTTGCCAAATAAATGAGGAATCCAGGTATCTGGATGCACCAATCACTGTAATGAGCAGAACTTCACTTTTTGGAAAATCGAATAAAAAAGACATTATTTAGTATTGTCCTTGATGTTGAATTTGTGGCTCTAACCGCTGAGCTCTCCTCCCTTACCCCCTCCTTCTGCTTAACCAAAGTAGTTGTCTTCTACCATTTTAGACTCTGACTTGGGGGAAAGGTAGTCCTCTAGGGACTGTATTTTCTAAACCCCAAAATAGAAATAATATTTGATGATGACAATAATAATAATAATCACCGTCGAAATAATACTTGAAATCCGGGTTGACCCAGAATTGTAGAGATATACGATGGCCCGGAATGTGGAGATGGGAGAACACAGTGTCACTTATTAGTGACCGTTTGGGCTGATAGGTATGAGTAAGGACCAAGGCAGAGTTGGAAAATAGGTACATTCATATTTAGGGTCTGTCATCCTCTTATCAGCCCTACCACCACCGCCTCATAATGAAAGTATGCATTGATAATTTATAAAACATGGGCAAAACCCACGATATTATATTACGTTTAAGAGGATTAAGTAGCCCAGCATGGTGGTTCATGGCTATAATCCTAGCACTTTGGAAGGCCGAGGTGGGAGTTCGAGGGCAGCTGGGCAACTTTGCGAGACCTCAACTCTACAATACATTATACAATAACTCTACAATAAATTATACAATAAATTATAACTCTACAATAACTTATACAATAAATTCTACAATAAATTATAAAATTATAACTCTACAATAAATTATAAAATTAGCCAGGTGTGGTGGCATGCATCTGCAGTTCCAGGTACTTGGAAGGCTGAGGCAGAGGATCACCTGAGCCCAACAGATCAAGGCTGCAGTAGCCATGAACGTGCCACGGCACTCCAGCCTGGGCGACAGAGTGAGACTTCAACTTGGGGGGGAAAAGGATTAAATGTAACTCTTAAACTAAAAAGTCAACTAATTGAGGACAGATGGAAAAGACCTGGCTTAATTCAAGGTCGTGTTAAAAAAAAAATCTGAGCCGGGCTCGGTGGCTCAGCCTGTAATCCCGCACCTTTGGGAGGCTGAGGTGAGTGGATTGCCTGAGCCCGCGGGTTCAAGACCCGCCTGGGCAGCAAGACCTCATCTCTACAATAAATCAAAAAATTAGCCAGGCGTGGTAGCGCATGCCTGTAATTCCGGCTACTTGGAAGGCTGAGGCGGAAGGATCGCCAGAGCCCAGCAGGTCGAGGCTGCGGTGGCCGGGAGCAGCCACTGCACTCCAGTCTGGGTGACAGAGTGAGACTCCAACTCAAAAAAAAAAAAATCTGGTCAGGCACAGTGGCACATGCCTGTAATCCCAGCTCTCTGGGAGACCGAGGTGAGAGGATTACCTGAGCCCATGAATTCGAGACCAGCCTGGGCAACATGGGAGACCTTGTCTCTACAGTAAATCAAAAAATTAGCTGGGCATGGTGGCACTTGCCTGTAGTTCCAGTTACTTGGAAGACTGAAGTGGGAGGTTCACCTGAGCCCAGCACGTTGAGGCTGCAGTGGATGTGAGCATGCTACTGCACTCCAGCCTGGGCAACAGAGTGAGACTCTGAATTAAAAAAAAAAAAAAAAAGCCAGACTCCGTGGCTCGGTCTGTAATCCCGCGCCTTTGGGAGGCTGAGGTGAGTGGATTGCCTGAGCCCGCAGGTTCGAGACCCGCCTGGGCAGGCGAGACCTCATCCCTACGATAAATCAAAACATTAGCCAGGCGTGGTAGCGCATGCCTGTAATTTCGGCTACGGAAGGATCGCCGGAGCCCAGCAGGTCGAGGCTGTGGTGGCCGGGAGCAGCCACTGCACTCCAGTCTGAGCGACAGAGTGAGACTCCAACTCAAAAAAAAAAAATCTAGTTTTAGGTGACCACATGTTCAACAAGGCTAAATGTGTGGAGTGGCTTGTTTTAAAAAATAAATCTAGCCGGGCTCAGTGGCTCAGCCTGTAATCCCGCGCCTTTGGGAGGCTGAGGTGAGTGGATTGCCTAAGCCCGCGGGTTCGAGACCCACCCAGGCAACTTGGCGAGACCTCATCTCTACAATAGATCAAAAATGAGCCGGACGTGGTAGCGCGCGCCTGTAGTTCCAGCTACTTGGAAGGCTGAGCGGAAGGATCGCCGGAGCCCAGCAGGTCGAGGCTGCGGTGGCCAGGAGCGGCCACTGCACTCCAGTCTGGGCGACAGAGTGAGACTCCAACTCAAAAAAAAATAAAAATAAAAATAAAATAAAATCTGCATCAAAATAGTGTCCAGTTCAAGAGATTGTACTCTGGACTGATCAGATCCCAAATGGAGTATTTTGACCAGTTCTGGGAACCAGGGTGTAAGAAAGAAATGGACAAAGTTTGAGGCTGTCTCTGGCATACAAACAGCTGTGAATGGAACTCTTCTAGCCATGGCTGAAGGAGCAGAAGTGATGGATGCAGAGAGGAAGGCCATATACAAACAGGCACAGATACTGTCTGTGAGAACTAAGGAGACCAACCTGGAATCAATGGATGGGAAGCATTAGTGACAAATCTGGGTTCTGTTCACAGATCATGTGAATTATCCATAGAAACTCCATTTTGAAATGTAGCAAGATCACGTCTGTGGAGGGGTTTAAGTAGAAAGACAAGGCTATCCTGTCCTTATCTCCATGAATATTGCAAAACAGATTGCAGCATCAAGCAAAGAGGTTGACTGCCCAGTGGTTCTCAAAGTATGCTCCCTAGACCAGAGGCCACCTAGGGGCTTGTTAGAAATGCAGCTTTTCAGACCTACTGAATCAGAATGGCTGGGGATGGGTCCAGGTATCTGCATTTTAACCAGGCCTCTACGTGATTCTGAGGCACACTAAAGTTTGGGAATGATAATGAAGGATACCCTTCCACTCCCAGCCACTTCCTACCATATATGGGTGCCGGGCTTCCACCTCTATTGATTTTACATGTATAATTTGCATCCTAATGGTGGACTCTTAAAGGGAAAAGCTTCAGAATTCAAACAGATGATTGCTTTTTAACAAAAATGTAAGGAAGCTGAGCTCAGTTCTCTCTGCTTGTCACCAGTAGATAACAACTTTTTTAGTCCTTAAAAAAATGTGATAAACTAGGCCAGGCATGGTGGCTCACACTTGTAATCCCAGCACTTTGGAAGGCAGAGGCAGGAGGATCACTTGAGGCAGGAGTTTGTGACCAGCCTGGACAACATAGACCTCCATCTCTACACAAAAAAAAAAAAAAAAATTCGCGAGGTGTGGTAGTGTGCACCTACAGTCCTAGCTACCTGGGCGGTGATGTGGAGAAGGATGAGACAGGAAGGACCCAGCAGGAGGTGAAGGCAGAGAGTAGGTGGCCTGTACAGTTGGGCAGTAAGGAAATCAGAACCCGTGGAAGCACATACAGCAGTAATAGCGGTCAAATGGACAGGATCTATTTGAAAGATAATTCTAAGTTAGATGCATATGGAGGATAAGGAAGACAGTGAAGGACATTGCTGTGGTCTTGTTCAAAGAGAAAATGGATGGTGAGGGCTGCAGGAGAGTGAGCCAGAGGCCTTCAGTGGAACCTTGAGAAAGAAGGGGTGAGCTGGTGTGGTGTATTTGGAGTTGCAGGCACCTGGGGAACAGCAAGTGGCCATGGTCAGATCTAGGGTGTCTGGGCTGGAGAAATCTCTTAGGGATGGTCTGCACAGAGCCGGAAGTTGAAGACTGAGATGTAAATAGTTAGCTTGGGGGATAGGGGTTAGGAGGAACAATAAGGAGGCTGAGTACTGAGCTTGAGGAACACCAAGGAGGAAAGAAAACCCTAAAGAAATCTGGAAAGGGACAGCCAGAGATGCTGACCCCACCAGATGCCCCGGTGAAACCAGAGAAGTCAAAAGGGCACGAGTGTGAGGAAGGGGCTGATGGACAACAGTGTGGCAGTAAGGTCCAAAAAAACAGGGGAACATCCTTAAGGTCATTTTGTCCTCAATGCGGGTGCGGGGACAGAAGGCTGCAAGGTGGGTGGGAGACCGCAGGTAGGGACTGAGAGTAAGGAGGGACCATGTTTTTACATTTGGCCATTGTTATGGGTTGAAATGTGCCCCCCCCACACACAAAAATGTGTTGAAGTCCTCTCCTCCACTACTTCAAAATGTGACCTTTTTTTGGGAATAGAGTCTTTTCAGATACAGTAAAGTCAAGGTGAGATCACTGGGGTGGTTTCTAGTCTAATACAAGTAGTATCCCTGTAAAAGGGGGGAATTTGGGCACAGAGACACGCACACAGGGCAAGGCCATGTGAGGTTGAAAGTAGAGGTGAGATGATGATGGATCTGTATGCCAGGGAAAAGGCCTGGGACAGGTTCTCCCTTGGAGCCTCCAGAAGGAAGCAGCCCTGCAGACACCTTGATCCTGAACTTCTGGCCTCCAGAACTGGGAAAGAAGAAATTTCTGTTGCTTAAACCTATGGTCCCAAGCCTTTTTGGCATCAGGGACCGGCTTCATGGAAGACAATTCTTCTATGGATGGGAGTGGGAGGGTGGTGATGTGCAGTCAAACCTCACTGCTAATGTTAATCTGAATTTGCAGCTGCTCCCCAGTGCTAGGGTCGCCACCTCACCTCCACCTCAGATCATAAGGCATTAGATTCTTATAAGTAGTACACAACCTAGATACATCATAAACACAATTCACAATAGGGCGCGAGCTCCTATGAGAATCTAATGCTGCTACTGATCTGACAGGAGGCAGAACTCAGGTGGTAATGCCAGCAATGGGGAATGACTGTAAAGACAGATGAAGCTTTGTTCACTCACTTGCCATTCACCTCCTGCTGCATGGCCCGTGGACCAGTTTGTGGCCTGTGGGTTGGGGATCCTTGGCTTAAGTCACTCAGTGTGTGATACTTGAATGGCACCCCCAGAACACTCCCACACTATGAAAGGAAGGCATGCGGCCGGGCTCGGTGGCTCAGCCTGCAATCCCAGCATTTTGGGAGGCCGAGGTGAGTGGATTACCTGAGCCCGCGGGTTTGAGACCCGCCTGGGCAACTTGGAGAGACCTCGTCTCTACAG
>NW_007248810.1:82335-86669 GCF_000164805.1 Carlito syrichta
GGCTATTTGGAAGGCTGAGGCGGAAGGATCGCTGGAGCCCAGCAGATCGATGCTGGGGTGCCGAGAGTGTGCCATTGCACTCTAGCCTGGGCAAGGGACTCCAACTCAAAGAAAAAAGAGAAGAAAGGAAGACGTGTGACTGGAGGACAATGTGAGGCCCAAGAAAGTGGTTTTCATTCTTTTTTTTTTTTTAAGAGTTGGAGTCTCACTCTCGCCTGGATTGGAGTGCAGTGGCACGCTCCCAGCCACTGCAGCCTCGATCTGCTGGGCTCCAGGGATCCTTCCGCCTCAGTCTTCCAAGTAGCCAGAACTTTTTTTTTAAGGGAGAGACTCCAGGAACGCATTAACATGCTAGAGGAATGAGCCAGTGGAGAGCACAGTAAAGATGAGGGTGCTGTTTTGCTTGTTCTAAAGGGGTTGAGTATGAAGTAAGGAAGGTCTTTGGACAGATGGTGGAGGGGGGCTGTAAGGGAAGCAGGAAGACAGATGGTCACTTTTGTCACTGAGACCAGAAGGGGGCAATGGAGGCAGGCTAAAGGCAGGTAAGTCTGCATGTGTGTGTGCGCGCGCGCTTGAGTGTGAGTACATGTGTGTGCATGAATGCTTCATGTGTGTGCATAAGGGCTTGTGTGTGTGCACACATGTAGGTGTGCATGTTTTGGGGTGATTTGCAATACATGAAGAACATTATAATCAGCATTTTTTATTTATTTAGTGAAGTTGAAAGTGGTCTAAAGTTTCTTCTAGGTCTGAAATTCTGTTTCTAGATCTTTTGGATCTTTTGGAATTCAACAGCTATGGAATGCAAATTATTGTTTTACTCTATACTAGTAGCATTGCTTTTTAATTTACCATCTGTGGCATATTAAAACGAATAGAAAGTCGGGCTTGGTGGCTCAGCCTGTAATCCTGCGCTTTGGGAGGCTGAGGTGAGTGAATTGCCTGAGCCCATGGGTTCGAGACCCGCCTGGGCAACTTGGCAAGACCTCATCTCTACAATAAATAAAAAAATCAGACGGGCATGGTAGCGCATGCCTGTAATTCTGGCTACTCGGAAGGCTGAGGCAGAAGGATCACCGGAGCCCAGCAGGTCGAGGCTGTGGTGGCCGGGAGCGGCCACTACACTCCAGTCTGAGCGACAGAGTGAGACTCCAACTCAAAAAAACCCAAAAAACAAACAAACAAAAAAACGAATAGGAAAACCTACACCTGGCTTTTTTTCTATTATTAAAACAAATTCTGTCCAGGAGCAATGGCTCACACCTATAATCCCAGTACTTTGGGAGGCCAAGGTGAGAGTATTGCCTGAGCCCACAAGCTCAAGACCAGGTTAGGCAACTTGTCGAGACCTCATTTCTACAATAAATCAAAAAATTAGCTGGGCGTGGTGACACATGTCTGTAATTCCAGTTATTTGAAAGGCTGAGAGCCGGGCTCGGTGGCTCAGCCTGTAATCCTGCACCTTGGGAGGCTGAGGTGAGTGGAATGCCTGAGCCCGCAGGTTCAAGACCCACCTGGACAACTTGGCGAGACCTCATCTCTACAATAAATTAAAAAATCAGCCGGGCATGGTAGCGCGTGCCTGTAGTTCCAGCTACTCAGAAGGCTGAGGTGGAAGGATCACCGGAGCCCAGCAGGTCGAGGCTGCGGTGGCTGGAAGCGGCCACTGCACTCCAGTCTGGGCGACTGAGTGAGACTCCAACTCAAAAAAAAAAAAAAGAAAGGCTGAGGCAGAAAGATCATCTGAGCCCAGCAGATGGAAGCTGGATACCAGACTTAAAAAAACAAAAACAAAAAGAAAAAAACAAAAAGAAACAAATTCCACGGTGGCCCAGCCTGTAATCTCAGTGCTTTGGGAGGCTGAGACGAGTGGATTGCCTGAGCCTGCGGGTTCGAGACCAGCCCGGGCAACTTGGCAAGACCTCGTCTCTACAATAAATAAAAAATTAGCCAGGCATGGTAGTGGGCACCTGTAGTTCTGGTTCCTTGAAAGGCTGAGGCGGAAGGATTGCTGGAGCCCAGCAGTTCGGGGTTGCAGTGGCTGGGAGCGTGCCACTGCACTCCAGTCTGGGCAATGGAGTGAGACTCCAACTCAAAAAAAAAAAATTCCAGATACCTTCTGTCTTCCCTCCCTCCCCTCCTTCCCTCCCTTTCCCTCCTCCATTCTTTCCTTCCTTCCGTCTTCTCTTCCTACCCCTCTTCTTTCCTCTTTTTCTTTTCCTTAGTAGTGTGCCAATTAGGACACTACTAAGGAGACTTAGGACAGCACATAGAAGAAATACCAGAATATCTGACATTTACAACAGATACTGCCTGAAACAATATGGGACCACATATTTAAACTATGGAAGGCAATTTCATTTGCCTTTGTTTCTTCAAGTCTGAGTCATAAAGTGACATTTTGGATGTCTTGGAGGCAAGCCTTGGTCAGCACGTGGGCGTTGCATGGTTCTCTCTTTCCATTGGGTCTATCCTATGAGACTCAGGGATGAAAATCTAGGGAGGGCCTCTGGGTATTGAACAGGAGACGACTGAGGAAGCCACGATGAGGACAACACCTGTCCAAAGGGACTGGTGTACTTGAACAGCCTCATTTATCTGGGCCCTGTGATACGGGGCTGGTGCTTTGGCAGCCCTGCAATTGATCCAGGTCTGCTAAGCTGTCAACCTGGGGTACCAAGGAGAGAGAGGAGGTGGTTCAGGCTGCAGGCTTCCTTTCAGAGGCCGAAGGGGGATTGCTCACGGGCTCTCCCCAAGATGGGCTTCTCTGTGGCCCCAGTCTGGTGACAAACTAGAATCTGGGACTTATGTCAGCAGCCAGTAGCTCTCAGATTTGCCATCTGAGCGAACTCCTCATTCCAGGGCTAGCTCCTTCAGTCTTGCATTGATTAAGCAAATATTTGCAGGCACCTGGTATAGGCAAATCCCTGCACACATTCCAGGCTCACCTGTCCACCCCTCTTGGCCTCCCTCCTGTGCCACTGATGTGAGGACATGATAGAGACAGAAACAGGTTTACCTCTCTGTTCTAATTTTTCCTTTCTCTATAACACCGATCACCTTCCATGGTATACAATTTGGTTTCTATTGTGTTTGTTGCTTACTGCCTCCCTGACAAGAATGTAGCTCCATCAGTGCAAGATCTTTGTGTGTTTTGTTCATTGCTGTATCTCAGGCACTTATCACAGAGCTGGCACTGGGTGCTCTATAAACCAAAAAGCCTTTAGAAGGATGAGTAGGGTCCCTCCCCCTCCTTCCCTCCGTGCTTCCCTCTTTCCCTTCCTGCCTCCTTCTCCTTCCTTTATTCCTTCCTTCCCTCCTCTCCTTCCCTGTCTTCCTCCCTCCCTTCCCACCCTCTTTCTTTCATCTTTCCTCCCTTCCTTCCTCTGTTACTTTTTTTTTTTTTTTTGAGTTGGAGTCTCACTCTGTCGCCCAGACTGGAGTGCAGTGGCCGCTCCCAGCCACCGCAGCCTCAACCTGCTGGGCTCCGGCGATCCTTCTGCCTCAGCCTTCCGAGTAGCCGGAATTACAGGCATGCGCTACCACGCCCGGCTAATGTTTTGATTTATTGTAGAGATGAGGTCTCGCCTGCCCAGGCGGGTCTCGAACCTGCGGGCTCAGGCAATCCACTCACCTCAGCCTCCCAAAGTTGCGGGATTACAGGCTGAGCCACCGCGCCCGGCTTATTTTTTCTTAATTGTGTACCAATTAGTTGAAGATTTAGGACAACACACAGAAGAAATACCAGAACATTTGACATTCACAACAGATATTTCCTGAGTCCAATTTTTTAAAAAGTTAATATGTTATATAAGTTTCAATATCACCCCCCCAAGTAAACCAAGATGTGTACTTGATTGTGAGTAGACAATGAAAATGACTGTTTTAGCCAGGCGCAGTGGCTCACACCTTTTTTTTTTTTTTGAGTTGGAGTCTCACTCTGTCACCCAGACTGGAGTGCAGTGGCCGCTCCCGGCCACCGCAGCCTCGACCTCCTGGGCTCCGACGATCCTTCCACCTCAGCCTTCCTGTAGCTGGAACTACAGGCGTGTGCTACCACACCCAGCTAGTTTTTGATTTATTGTAGAGATGAGGTCTCACCAAGTTGCCCAGGCGGGTCTCGAACCTGTGGGCTCAGGCAATCCACTCACCTCAGCCTCGCAGAGGCGCGGGATTACAGGCTGAACCACCGAGACCGGCTTGATTGGACACCTTTAACCTTAACCTTTTTTTTTTTTTTTTTTTTTTTTTTTTTGGATGGGAGTCTCACTCTGCCACCCAAACCTGAATGCAGTGGCCGCTCCCGGCCACCGCAACCTCGACCTCCTGGGCTC
>NW_007248810.1:86689-87473 GCF_000164805.1 Carlito syrichta
GGTCTGGGCGACAGAGTGAGACTCCAACTCAAAAAAAAAAAAGAAGATGCATATGCCATGGAGAGATAGGATGGTGTGATCATGGGAGAGAAACACTGAAGGCAAAGAAACTAGTCAGGAGGCGTTACAGGATTGTGATGTAACAAAATGTGAAGAAACAGAGAGTCCCCGTCCCTGTGTCTATTTTGTGACAGGATTCCTAGAAAAGACAAAAGTAACAATAACCTTTTATTCTTTGCTTATGACATGCCATAAATCATGCTATACACTTCGTACACATTACTTCTTTTAATATTTTAAGTTCTTTTTTTTTTTTGAGTTGGAGTCTCACTCTGTAACCCAGGCTGGAGTGCAGTGGCATGCTCACAGCCACCCCAGCATCAACCTACCGGGCTCCGGCAATTCTTCTGCCCCAGCCTTCCAAGTAGCCGGAACTACAGGCATGCACTACCACACCTGGCTAATGTTTTATTTATTGTAGAGACAAGGTCTCACCAAGTTGTCCAGGCTGGTCTCAAAACCATGGGTTCAGACAGTCCACTCGCCTTGGCCTCCCAAAGTGCTGGGATTACAGGCTGAGTCATTGAGCCCAGCCTTAAGTTCTTATTTAAGTTTTTCTCTTGCTACATTATATGCACTTAGTCATTTTAAAAAAGCAAATTCATTCATATATAATACAAAATTACATATTACTAGTCTTGAAACAAAACACCTGAACCCGCTAGTTCAAGACCCGCCTGGGCAACTTGGCAAGACCTCATCTCTACAATAATTCAAAAAATTA
>NW_007248810.1:87493-104235 GCF_000164805.1 Carlito syrichta
TGCGCATGCCTGTAATTCCGGCTACTTGGAAGGTTGAGGCGGAAGGATCGCCGGAGCCCAGCAGGTTGAGGCTGTGGTGGCCGGGAGCGGCCTGCACTCCAGTCTGGGCCACGAAGTGAGATTCCAACTCAAAAAAAAAGGTCAGGCTCGGTGGCTCAGCCTGTAATCCCGTGCTTTGGGAGGCCCGAGGTGAGTGAATTGCCTGAGCCTGCGGGTTCGAGACCCGCCTGGCCAATTTGGCGAAACCTCATTTCTATAATAAATTTTAAAAAATAAGCCGGGCTTGGTAGCACACACCTGTAATTCCGGCTACTCGGAAGGCTGAGGCGGAAGGATCGCCGGAGCCCAGCAGGTCAAGGCTGCAGTGGCCGGGAACGGCCACTGCACTCCAGTCTGGATGACAGAATGAGACTCTGACTCAAAAAAAAAGAAAAAAGAAACAAAACAGAAAACACAGTCTCATGGCCCACATGCCTCCTGACTCTAGATTTCTACCTTTAGAGGCAACCACCTTCAAATCCTTTAGCTCTTTCTTCTACCAGTTACCTTAATGTTTCTAGATAATATGCTTATACTCTTCCATCTTGACTTTTCTGTGTGAACATCATGACTCCCTACTTTAGAGGATGAGAATGTGGGGCTTCTATACCGCCTCCCATCATCCCACACACTTCTTCCTCAGATGAATGAGATTTCGACATCAGAACTGGGGGTGAATTAACAAACTAACATAGTAATAGTTAGAATAATACGTAGATTATCCCAAGAGGGATGGAAAGAAACAATGCTAGAAAGGGAGATTGGAACCAGAGCATGGAGAGCCACCAGGCTAGGAAATTAGAACTTAATCAAATGAAAACTAGGGAGCCAGTGAAGTTTTAAGGCAGGGAGTGACATGAGCAAAGCTGTACCAAGGGATAGTTATCCAGGTGGCATCTGCAGGGTGGATCCAAGCAGGAATCATCTGAAACATCATCCAAACAATGGATTATACATTCATTCATTCAATTCAATTATTCTATCAACTTTCTCATTTCCATTTAGAGAGGAACCTTAGTTAATGCCCACCTCTCGCACTATGGGTTTTTTGTTGTTGTTTTTTTTTTTTGAGTTGGAGTCTCACTCTGTCACCCCGACTGGAGTGCAGTGGCACGTTCCCGGCCACCGCAGCCTCAACCTGGTGGGCTCCAGTAACGCCCCAGCCTTCCAAGTAGCTGGAGCTACAGGTGCGTGCTGCCACACCTGGCTAATTTTTTGATGTATTGTAGAGATGAGGTCTCGCCAAGTGGCCCAGGCAGGTCTCAAACCCACGGGTTCAGGAAATCCACTCACCTCAGTCTCCCAAAGTGCAGGATTACAGGCTGAGCCACCGAGCCCAGCTTCACTGTGGGTTTTGATTGTTAATCTACCTTAGCTCTGGCACAGTGCCTAGCATGCAGTAGGTGTTTAATGAATGTTTGTAGAAAGGAGGAAAGACAGATGTTGGCAAAGTGAGCATAATCAGGGTGGCACCCATGATGAAAGAGCTGGAGGTGTTTTAGAGAGAGACATGAACCTGGCTACTGACTGGAAGACAGGAAACTTTGAATGTCAGAGTGACTCCAGATACAAGCACAGGTGAATGGATGAGAATTTCAGGAGCAGGACTAGGAGGGTTTGAGGGGTTGGTTAACATTCACATGGTAGTTTGTCTTTAATAACATTTGATTAAACAAATCACACATCACTTCCCCGTCTGTTATTTAAGTCAGCCCGGGGGAGCTTGAATCCAGTTTCAATCAAGATATTTTCTCACTTTGTTATCCCCAATGGCGTGATGGTAGGTCAGAAGCCCGCTGTCCTCCAGCAGTGGCTGGATCCTCACTGGCTTCTTTTTGGCCATTTTATTAAATGCCCAACTCATTCACATGGGTAGCCATATCGCTGACTCACTGTTGTGTCCCCAGTGTGCATCGCTTAATTGGTACTCGATAGATACTTCCTGAATGAATGAATGGCTTTCTGTGCCAGACGTATAGGTGTACCACTGCCTGTGGATGTCAGAGGAGGCGTCATCAAAGGGACGCCAGCACTGAAGAGGGGACTTGTAACAGGGGAACAAGGGAGGGACCCGTATTCTGGGCTCAGGGTTCCATATTTGCAGAGGTAAAGAAGCCAGTTTGGGTAAAGGAAGCAGTTTTTATTTACTTGGAAGTTTGGAAATGAGTCTGATCTCACTCAACTGAACTTCTTTCTCACATCAACAGGCTAAATAATTTGAAGAGTAAACCAGCGAGAGACATGCACTGGCTTCTCACAGCAGCCTGAGCCGCAGATTGCAATCAGTCAATGCACTGGAAATGAGGGCAGATCTACCTGGAACTGGTCACAGTGTTGCGAATTCCCTGGAGCATGAGTGTGCTCCCTGCCTCCTGGGGATAGGTCTTGCCCTTAGATCATTGGGAAGAATCTCTGGGAAGGTGCCTTTTGTCAATGCTTAGTTGCCTCTGGAATGATACTTTTGTTTTGAAAAGTGTGATCCTGGGAATTATCATTGAAAATTAATCTACAACTAGGTTTCAAGGGTCAGTGTCCTTTGGAGAAGGACAGAATTGGCATTCCATCATCTAATAAAGAGTCCAACTTTATTTATTTGTTTATTTATTTATTTATTTTTGAGTTGGAGTCTCAGCCCGTCACCCAGACTGGAGCGCAGTGGCCGCTCCCGGCCACCACAGCCTCGACCTGCTGGGCTCCGGCGATCCTTCCGCCTCAGCCTTCCAAGTAGCTGGAACTACAGGCGCGTGCTACCACGACCAGCTAATTTTTTATTTATTGTAGAGAAGAGGTCTCGCCAAGTTGCCCAGGCAGGTCTCGAACCCGCAGGCTCAGGCAATCCACTCACCTCAGCCTCCCAAAGGCGCGGGATTACAGGCTGAGCCACCGAGCCCAGCTAAGAGTCCAACTTTAAAGGAGACTGTGTGAGGTACCTGTAAACTTGCTTCTATGGGGCTATGGGGTATCACTCATTTTGAACCCTGCAGGTCAAAATGTAGAGATTCTGGTATGTGTGTGTGTGTGTGTATGTGTGTGTGTGTGTGTGTGTGTGTGTGTGTGTGTGTGTGTGTGTGTGTGTGTGTAGCTAAAAGTGGGGGAAAAACCTGCAGAACCCAAACCTGGTGAAATTCAGACGTTGCCAGGCCTCTAAATTTGGCATCTGGTCTAATCTGGAGTTGACCCAGTGGTACTGGTGTTCATCTCTCATAACCTGGGCAGGGTTCCCAGCTGCCAATTGTCAGATCAGGGGTATAACGTGACACTAGAACAAGGGAGAGGCTAGATAACGAAGTTCCCACCCTATTCTCTCATCATAGCAACCGCCTGTTTGTTTATTTTTGTTTATTTCATTTTGTCCAACTGTAAAATAATACATGCACTCTTTATGAAACAATGTAGAAAATATAGGCCGGGCTCGGTGGCTCAGCCTGTAATCCCAGCACTTTGGGAGGCCGAGGTGAGCGGATTGCCTGAGCCCATGGGTTCGACTGGGCAACTTGGCGAGACCTCATCTCTACAATAAATCAAAAAATCAGCTGGGCGTGGTAGTGCACGCCTGTAATTCTGGCTACTCGGAAGGCTGAGGCGGAAGGATCGCCGGAACCCAGCAGGTCGAGGCTGCGGTGGCCGGGAGCGGCCACTGCACTCCGGTCTGGGTGACAGAGTGAGACTCCAACTCAAAAAAAACAAAAACAAAAACAAACAACAACAACAAAAAACAAAACAAAACAAAAATATAGAAAGACAGAAAGAAAAGCATTACGTTGTTCCTCAAAGAAGCCTATGCTAGCATTTAAAAGTGTTTCCTCCCAGATTTATATCTTAGCGTAATTTTTCAAAACTCCCTACATTTGCTCATGCTCTACAAGTAGTTTTGATTTACTCTGTGTGGAAAAGTGAAACATGTTTAGTCTGGGAGTAACAAACTTTTTCGCATTATAACCTTTCAATGTTATTGTAATAAACTCTTTATAAAAACCATTTTAATAGCAGGCATACTGTTTTCTTTTCTTTTCTTTTTTAGAGATGGGTTCTTGCTTTGACACCCAGGCTAAAGTGCAGTGGCGCAATCATAGCTGGGCTCAAAGATCCTCCTGCCTCAGTCTCCCTAGTAGCTAGGACTACAGATGCCATTATGCCTGGCTAATTGTTAACTTCTTGTAAAGACAGGGTTTTGCTCTAATGCCTAGGCAGATCTCAAACTCCTGGCCTCAAGAGATCTTCTTGTCTTGGCCTCCCAAAGTGCTGAGATTACAGGCATGAGCCATTGTGCCCAACTCTGGGCATACTGCTTTATCAAGTGAATTTGCTGTAACTTATTGAATGAATCTCCTGCTAGATGTTAGTTCTAGGATGTTGGATTTGAGTCCTCTGCTCTGATGGAACCTGAGAATATGGAAGTTATCTAGTGATGCTGATGGCGTTGATAGTACTTTCATGCAGCTGTGTTGTTTTGTCACAAGAAGGTTCTAGAAAAAGTGCTTCCTCTTGCTTTTCACCATCCACTTAATTAAAATTTACCCATGAAAGAACAGGTTTTGACTGGGCTCGGTGGCTCAGCCTGTAATCTCGGCTGACTTTGGGAGGCTGAGGTGAATGGATTGCCTGAGCTCGTGGGTTCAAGACCGCCCGGGCAACTTGGAGAGGCCACATCTCTACAATAAATAAAAAATTATGGTAGCACACGCCTGTAGTTCCAGCTCCTTGGAAGGCCGAGGCGGAAGGATCACTGGAGCCCAGCAGGTCGAGGCTGCGGCAGCCAGGAGCGGCCACTGCACTCCAGTCTGGGTGACAGAGTGAGACTCCAACTCCAAAAAAAAAAAAAGAAAGAGCAGGTTTTAGTAACTGCTGCATTTGTTTGGGAAAATCTTATTTCTGTTAGTCTTTATTTATAAATCAGGTAAAGCGCGGGTTCGAGACCCACCCGGGGAACTTGGTGAGACCTCATCTCCACAATAAATCAAAAATTAGCCGGGCATGGTAGTGCGCACCTGTAGTTCCAGTTACTTGGAAGGCTGAGGTGGAAGGATCACCAGAGTTCGGCAGGTTGAGGCTGCAAGTGATCGGGAGGGAGCGTGCCACTGCACTCCATTCTGGGTGACGGAGTGAGACTACAACTCAAAAAAAATTAAAAAAATAAAACATAAAAAATAAAGCTGGCAAAGGAAGTGGGTCAGCTTGCTTGAAACAAAGTCAAACTAAAGTAGGCTTGATGTTGACTTTGGGGGAACTCTGCCACTGAGGAGAGCGTCTTTCAGGGGTTCACAGATGTTGAGTACCTTGCTCACGTGTCGCCTCTGTGACTGGCCCTGACAATAGATTCCCGTTGACAAGGAGTGTGCAAACATTCCCCTGCTGAGCCAGGAAGCCTTGGACAGACTAGATTTACCTGCTGCCCCCTCCAAACCCCACTTCCTTCTCTAGTGCTGCAGAAACTCAGGGACAGCACACACCAAGATGGAATGTAGCCCTCGAGATCCCACCTTGGCAGGGGAGCTGTCAGTGGAGTGATGACACAGGAACCAGCATTGAGACCTGCACTCACCCAACTCTTGGCTTTATCGCCAGCTTGGCCAAGTGGGAGAAAATGGCTCTCCAGAACCCTGCTAAGTGACTAGCCCAGGCTCCTCTGTCCAAAGACCTGTGTCGACAGAGTCAAGACACTTCCCTCTGCTGTCTGGACACAACTGGGCCTTTGTGTGTTGGGGTCAAACACGGTTTCTAATTGGCAGCATAAACAATAGGCCTCTGTGTTTGTTCCCAGAAGACAACACAGTGCTGCAGCAATGACACATGTTTCAATGTACATTTTTTTAAAAAAGTATCAGAGCCTGACATTTCAGCAAAAATCTCTTTAGAAAATCCTGTACTCATCACGAAAAGACCTTGTTAGACATCATCCCAATGGCTGCAGCAACCACCCCCCACCACTCGGCAGGCCGCAGTCCCTTTGTAGAGATTCTGTGAGCACTGGAGACTGCTGGGTGTGGAGTGTCACACAGTGCAGTGATTAGCAGCATGAAAGATTTTACCGGGCTTGATTTAAGGGCCTTATCTGCCACAAAGTGCCTTCATCCTGAGGTCCCACTCATATTGAACACAATAGCAGTCAGAAAGAAAGCAAGCCTCTCTTTCCACACTATCATCCCAGTAGCAGACTTTGGTGAGGTGCGGTGTTCAGGGCTTCCACACAACAGGGTCCTCGGAAGAGGCAAATGAGAAGGTACCTGCAGCCCGAGCAATGGCACAGGTCGGGGCCATTCCCATGGCTTTCTGTGGTGGGAACTTGGAGAAGTGAAATCTACAGATGCATTTTGGACCCAGGAGCCCCGCCCTTGGCATCCCGCAGCTAGTGGAAGTTGGAAATAGGGAGGATGGCAGAGCCAGCGACTGTGTTTGTGCACATTTGTGTAAGTCAGGGTTCTCCAGAGAAGCAGAATGAACAGGAGATAGAGAAACAGAGGTAAAGAGAGAGAGAATGAGAGAGAGAGAGACAGAAAGAGTTAGGGTTAGAGTTAGAGAAAAAGAGAGAGAGATTTACTTGAAAGGATTGGCTCACATGGATGTGGGCGCTGACAGGCAGGTCTGAAATCTGCATGGCAGGTGGCAGGCTGGAAACCCAGGGAAGAGTTAATGTTGCCGCTTGAGTCTGATGGCAACCTGGAGACAGAATTCCTTCTTCCTCAGGGGATCTCAGTCTTTTTTCTCATAAGACTTTCAACTGATTGGGTGAGGTCCACCTACATTATAGAGAATGATCCTACTCTGCTTTACTCAAAGTCCATTGATATAAACATTAATTGCATATTTATTTATTTTGAGTCAGGGTCTCACTCTGTTGCCCAGGCTGGAGTGCAACGGCACAACCATGGCTCACCACAGCTTTGACCTCCTGGGCTCAGGTGATTCTTCTGCCTCAGTCTCCCAAGTAACAGGACTACAGGTACACACCACCGAATCCAGCTAATTTTTAAACTTTTTTTTTGTAGAGACAAGGTCTTGCTATGTTGCCTAGACTGGTCTTGAACTTCTGAGATCAAGGGACCCGCCCACCTCAGTCCCCAAAGTGCTGGGATTACAAATGTGAACCACTGTGCCGAGCCAGTTGCATCTTTAAAAGTCTGAAAATCTGGGCTCGGTGCCTCAGCCTGTAATCCCGTGCCTTTGAGAGGCTGAGGTGAGTGGATTGCCTGAGCCCACGGGTTCGAGACCTGCCTGGGTAGCAAGATCTCACTTCTACAATAAATCAAAAAATCAACCGGGCATGGTAGCGCATGCCTGTGATTCTGGCTACTCGGAAGGCTGAGGCGGAAGGATCGTCGGAGCCCAGCAGGTCGGGGCTGCGGTGGCCGGGAGCGACCACTGCACTCCAGTCTGGGGGACAGAGAGAGACTCCGACTCAAAAAAAAAAAAAGTCTGAAAAATACTTTCACCATAACATCTAGACTGATGTTTGACCAAGCAACTGGGTACCATACTTTAGCCAAGCCAAACTGATACATAAAATTAACCAGCACAACTGCCCAGGTACACAAGGTGGCACAAGTAAGCAGTCACTTGGCATCAGTAGACTGTACAAATGAGTGGCTGAGTGTGTCCAGTCTTATTTTCCTCCACAATACTGTCTTCCATTCGACATCCAAATACGAACAGCCATGTATTTTACCTTCCTATTTGCTATTGTCTACGTCAGATTTGGGTCTGTTTTGTTCCCAGTGCCTAGAGGAGTGCCTGGCACCTAGTAGGCATTCGACGAATCTTTCTGGAATGAATGAATAAATTGGAAGGGTAGTGACGCCCACCAGTAGAGCATTAAGCCAAGTATGAGGCCTATCTACATGCGGGCCCTATGGTACAACACAGATCACAGGCCCGCACATGAAGTCGGCCCTGCTCATATCATTGTAACTGAACTTTTATCTATGGTCATTGTTGGATTGCAGATTTTTCCTCCCACAATGAGGCTTGAAACCCTGTTGGCCTGGGGCCATGCCAGCAATCTTGATCCCATGCCTGGCACAGACCAACTGGCTCAATACAATGCTAAGGGATGGAATGAACCGATTGACAACCTAGTTAATGACGCCTCACAATCCCTAGTGTTCTTGACAGTCTCCAAATTGCCATTTCACTCTTTGCTTTTTATCCCTACCTGCAGGGAGTCAATATAATTTGATGACACTCCGCCACTCCGGGGCCGCTGATATTGCTTGACCACTCTGTAGTCATGCCCAGTGCACATTTCTACGGTTTGCATTCACCTCCCTGAGCTGGGAGTTGGGCAGACTTCTATCTGAGCCTCTCCGCAGCCCCAACCCCCTTAATCAAGTGGAAGGGACCGCTAGTGATTTTGAGGGATTTATAGACACCCATCCACTATTCACAGAATCTTACAGCAATACAGATCCATTAGGCAATCATTTAGAGGGAGATTAAAATAATGAAGGTGAGACTAAAGTGAGGACCTTGTCCTATTGGAACTCCATTAATCATCTTCTGTGTCTTCAAGAAAGAGTTATCATCCAAGCCCATTAAAGAAAGTTGGCAATTAGGCACCATGTGAGACCTCGGAGAATTGTTCCCTGAAGAGAATTTTAGGAGGGCAGTTACATCCCTGTGATGAATTTATCACCAGAGAGCTCAGTGTCATTCCCTGGATGACACTGGAAGTATTCGGAACACCACACACAATGTCCTCTACTTTCCACAGGTCTAAGGACAGTAGAGAGAAGTAGACTGAGGAAGTCTCAGGAAATCAATGATCCCTGTGATTGCTGTCTAAGGTCAGATTGCTATCCACTTTGGTTTTTTTTTGTTTTGTTTTGTTTTTGAGTTGGAGTCTCACTCTGTCGCCCAGACTGGAGTGCAGTGGCCACTCCCGGCCACTGCAGCCTCAACCTGCTGGGCTCCGGCGATTCTTCCACCTCAGCCTTCCGAGTAGCCGGAATTACAGGCATGTGCTGCCATGCCCGGCTGATTTTTTGATTTATTGTAGAGATGAGGTCTCGCTGCCCAGGCGGGTCATGAACCCGCGGGCTCAGGCAATCCACTCACCTCAGCCTCCCAAAGGCACGGGATTACAGGCTGAGCCACCGAGCCCGGCTTGCTATCCACTTTGTAAAGAATCACACCTCATACCCATCTCAAACTTTTAAAATGCTTTAGGTTGCATTTTTATAATGGCACATATTTAAAAGCAGCCTATTATAAAGTGACTAAACAGATTCATACATATTATTTCAATGTACTATTATGTAGCTATTAAATGTTTCTAAATGCTACAAGTTTCTAAATGCTGTAAGAGTAAAGTGTTCAGTGAGAAAAAAGCAAGACACTAAACATACGGATAATATGGCCACAGCTATATGAAAATATCTACATACAGATAAAAGAAGGAAGGAAAAGTACCCTCCCAAATGCTAATAGTTGTCTTTGGGTGGTGAAATTATCAACAACTTTATTTTTTATAATTTCTTATATTGTCAAAATGTTCCATATTGAGCAAGTACTCCTTTGTTTTGTTTTGTTGAGTTGGAATCTCATTCCATCGCCCAGGCTGGAGTGCAGTGTCACACTCACAGTCCTCCTGTCTTGGCCTTCCAAAGTGCTGGGATGACAGGCATGAACCACGGTGCCTGGCCTAAAATCGGGTATCTAATTTGTAGTTGATATAGTTGACAAGTAGCTAATAGCGATATTCTAGTATCTTCTACACTCCAGCTTAAGATTTAATACCTGTCACTTCGAAAATCCAGGAAGTTACTGCCTAGAAAACAGGAAGTTGGGGGGGAGGTGGGGACCAGCCACCTCCTGCAGCATTCTCTTTTTGTCCCTCTTTAGATGGTGACATACCTCCCAACCGCTGGGGAACTGGAGCTTCCAGCAAACCTTTCATTAGACACACATGGAGATGAGTTTCCCGAGGTCATGAAAGGGCTTAGAAGTCGCCAAGCAGTTGTCATGCTACATGAGTGTCCGTGGGCTTCCAGAAACTTGCCTTAGTGGCTGCCTTGCTATTTACTCATTCAGTTCAATTCAGCAAGTGCGTATTGAGTATGAAGCATGAGTCAGGCATGCTGGGCCTGGGCCTTGTCAAGACGATGAAATGTAGACCCTGTAGTAGCAGGCATTGGTGATTTGGTGGCTCAGCTGTCCTCTCCCTTCTCGTGATAATAGTTATCCCAGTTTTTATTTAAGAACCCACTCCCTGCTTTCATATGTCTAATAATTTTTAAAATTATTATTATATGGCTCCCGTGAACTCTTGGATTCAGTCAACACATATCATCTTCGCAGCCATGAGGTTTGAGATACAGATAGATATCTGATTCGAGTTAAGTCAATCATGTCCAGCAAGACTCTATCTACTATTTTACTTGAACTGCTGAGAACCCAGACTCACTTCCTCTTTGTGTATGAAGCTGAGCACAGCTGAGAGATGACAGAAGTAAGTCCTGAAAATATGACTGGTAATTCAGCATCAAGCCCCATAGGAAGCCAGCCCCAACTTCAGCCTTGGTAGCCAATGTATTTTTCTTGCCCTTCAACCCATTGGATTGGTTTTCTGTCATTCACAACTGAAAGAGCCCTTTCTAATGCACTACCTTTGAAGAGTCTTCTGTCTTGTCAAGGGCATAGATAGACACACAGATAACTTCAGATGAGCATGGGGGACACGAAGGGGACTGAAAGCTGAGCCTGGACTCTTGGAGGTCTCTTGGAGGAGCAGATGACTAAACTAAGTTTTGCATGAGCAGAGTGAGTCAAAGGCAGACAGCTGTGAGCCTCTCGGTGTGCCCAGGGGACTTGGTGTAAAACAAGGTAATAGCCGGGCTCGGTGGCTCAGCCTGTAATCCCGTGCCTTTGGGAGGCTGAGGTGAGTGGATTGCTTGAGCCCGCGGATTTGAGACCCGCCTGGGCAACTTGGTGAGACCTCGTCTCTACAATAAATCACAAAATGAACTGAGCGTGGTAGCGCGCGCCTGTAGTTCCAGCTACTTGGAAGGCTGAGGCGGAAGGATCGCTGGAGCCCAGCAGGTCGAGGCTGCGGTGGTGGGAGCAGCCACTGGCACTCCAGTCTGGGTGACAGAGTGAGACTCCAACTCAAAAAAAACCAAAAAACAAAAAACCAATCCCATGCTGGTATTCCAACCAGAGCAGCAATTGCATCAAAACTCAGACTGCTGAAATACAGTAAGTCTGTTTTTATGATTGAGGCCCACAGGCTTCATATAATTTGGGGAGCTGTCTAGGGTTTGAAGAAAATAATCACCGAGGTAAGAAAGCACTGGGGAGGGAATTGTGTCTGGGGGCCCTTCCAACCAAGATGTTAGTGAGACAGTCTAATGAGGGCCTTGGACCCAAGTGAGACGTGTGGATTGGAGAGCTAGCCCCACAGAGGTGCTGGTTTAATTACAAGAGTGACTGGGTCATTCAAGGAGACACGTAGAACAATGAGGGCTGGGAGGCCAAGGCTCTGGAACCCTGAAGAACAGTGACATTTAAGGAGCTGGAAGAAGAGGAGGCAACCACCAAGGGGAAGGGGGAGGAATAGTGAGAGGGTTTAGGAAATTGTGCCAGGGAAGCCAGGGAGGGAGAGAGTTTCAAGGAGTGAGTCACTGAAAATGCCAAATGCTCTGTGTTATAAAACCTGAAAAATGGGCTGGGTGGCTCAACCTGTAATCCCAGGACTTTGGGAGGCCGAGGTGAGTAGATTGCTGGAGCCCACAGGTTCGAGACCAGCCAGGGCGACATGGTGAGACCTCGTCTCTACAATAAGTAAAAAATTAGCCAGGTATGGTTACGCATGCCTGTAGTCCTGGCTACTTGGAAGGCTAAGGCGGAGGGATAACTGGAGCCCAGCAGGTTGAGGCTGCGGTGGCCGGGAGCAGCCCCTGCACTCCAGCCTGGGGGACCGAGTGAGACTCCAACTCAAAAAAAAAAAAACCAACTAAAACTGAAAATTGTTCATTGGATTAGGCAGTATGGGGTCAATGGTGACCATCATCAGAGCGGTTTTCATGCAGTGTAGGTGATGAGGACATCTGACTGTATGGGTTGAAGAGTTAAAGGGCAGCCAGAGAGGGGCTTGGCACCCACTGGGCGAGAAGGAGGGGCATCGGGCAGTTGTTGGAGGATGATGTAAGGCTGGAATAGGGGATGGTTTAAGATGGCAGAGAGAAGCTGGGCTAGGTGGCTCAGCCTGTAATCCCAGCACTTTGCGAGGCTGAGGTGAGTGGATTGCCTGAGCCTGCGGGTTCAAGACCCGCCTGGGCAACTTGGCAAGACCTCATCTCTATAATAAATCAAAAATTAGCTGGGTGTGGTAGCACGCTCCTGTAATTCCAGCTACCTGGAAAGTTGAGGTGGAAGGATTGCCGGAGCCCAGCAGGTTGAGGCTGCGGTGGCCAGGAACATGCCACTGCACTCCAGTCTGGGTGACAGAGTGAGACTCCAACTCAAAAAAAAAAAAAAAGATGGCAGAGAGTTGAGCTTTGGATCTCTGGTTCTGAGGCAAGCACTTGGCAACTTGTAACAGGGACATTGTCCAGGGATGGGGCTCAGAAGGAGCTTGAGGTTTCAGGTCAAGGGGTAGGGGCAGGGAGCAGGGAGGAATTTCTTTTTTCTGATCTTTCCAACCAGGATTGGTTGCCAAGAGATGCAGTGAGGAGGGGTTAGCTTGGGGTAGGGGATGCGTCCATGTTGGGGGCACTTCTGTCCTCTCCACCACAAAATACAAGTGTGTAACAGAATAGTAGTTCCCAACCTTTAACTGCCCAAGATGCCGTTTACTATCTTTCAACTCCATGGACCCTGTGCTTTGGCATTTTTTCCTATTGTTCTACATTTTACCCAAGTGTCCTTCAAGAATGTAGGGGCAGGGCACAGTCCAATGGTAAATATTCATTAATAATCAGAGTGTTTTCCAGAATCAGACGCTGGGACAGAGTTCAGGAACCAAGGAAAATGGTCACATTTCTCTTTACCTAAGACTCTACTTGCCTGCTCACCTGGAAAGCCATCCTGTCCTGGGAGTGTGTGTCCAACCTACTGGCAGCCGGGCCCTGAACCCCTGAAGCGCTCCTTGGTTCTCAAGACCGTGACTCAGAGGTCTGGGTAAAAAATGCTGGCACATAGCAGGAAGCACTGAAGGCTGAATAAAGGCCATACGGAAATGCCCACATCTCCTGGGTACCAGGATGGAAAATTTCATGGTCAGTTGGAAGAGAATTCTACCTGAAGGAAGACTGCATGTGACAGTTGTCACTGTGGCAGTCCTGGGCTACCAGGAGATCCAATTTTTTTTTTTTTAGTTGGAGTCTCACTCTGTTGCCCAGGCTGGAGTGCAGTGGCCACTCCCGGCCACCGCAGCCTCGACCTGCTGGGCTCCGGCGATCCTTCCGCCTCAGCCTTCCGGTAGCTGGGACTATAGGTTTGCGCCACCACGCCTGGCTAATTTTTTGATTTATTGTAGAGATGAGGTCTCGCCAAGTTACCCAGGTGGGTCTCGAACCCACGGGCTCAGGCAATCCACTCACCTCAGCCTCCCAAAACGCGGGATTACAGGCTGAGCCACCGAGCCCGGCTCAGGAGATCAAACTTAAAGGTGGAAAGTTGGACGACAAAAGGCACACCTAGACCCTAAAGTGCCTGGAGAGAAAATATGATGGTGAATTTGGGCTATTTTGTATTCACAAGCATATATGCTACATATCAGAGTTAGGCAGGGGAGGGGAATTTGGGGGTGAGGAGCTAGCATGTATTTTCCTTTCTACTTCTGGTAGAAATGTGTTTGTGATAGAAGTACTGTTCAATAAATAAATATGTAAATAATAATAAACCATCAAATGCTGACAGTGGGAAAGAGAAGCAATTTCGAGCAAATCATCAAAAATGACGATAAGGGTGGTGTCAATGGGAGGAGAAAAAACCACTGCACTTGAGTGATATTGCCATGGGACACAGAGGCCGGGCCATGGAAACGTTGCTGGGTAAATACCAAGCAGGAAGAAAGACAACTGGTTTGATGCAAACAGATCAGAAAGGAAGACTTGAGACTGAATAACTCCCAGGAAGATCTAGGGATTATGAACTCCCAGGTGCCTTCTGAAGGGCCAGTCTTAAAGTGTTGAAGTGTTTAGTTTCATTGAAAAGTGGACTGTGTGAAACAGGACCAAATTAAGGGATCTTTCTCAGCAGTTACCTTAGGGGCCTCTTCTTTTTAATTACTAGGATGATACAGTTAAAAACAACTCCCATTGTTCCACCTGACTCCTGAAATGGCAGCCCTCTCTCCGAAGGTGTACGGATGCAAAATACCATGTTTATCTGGTATTCTCTGAAGTGACTAATCTACATGCAGAAGGATAAAAAGGTGGTTTATTTCATTAATTGCTATTGAATTTTTTTTTCTGAGAGCATAAGTTTGAAAACATACACAAGACTGTGCAAATACAAATAAAATTGTGGCCCCAAAGTTTCCTTCTCTATAAATCAGTGTGGATAAAAGTATAGCAACAAGATTATGGTAAGCCCTTCCAATAATGAACCAGAAACGTCGACACACACCTACAGACTACACTAGGAAGTTCAGGCCTCCTCGGTGATGTTCACCTTGGGAGCCGCAGTGATGAACTTTAACTACATTTTTTTTTTCTATTCCAATTCACCTTGGTTGTAAGATGTACCAGTAGCTGACAAGTTTCTTTTGACATTGATTATAAGATGTGCTGCAATTTTCAAGGACATTAGAAAGTGAAAAGCCGGGCTGGTTGGCTCAGCTTGTAATCCCAGCGCTTTGGGAGGCTGAGGCGAGTGGATTGCCTGAGTCCGCGGGTTCAAGACCCACCAGGGCAACTTGGCGAGACCTCATCTCTACAATAAATCAAAAATTAGCCGGGCGTGGTAGTGCGCGACTGTAGTTCCAGTTACTTGGAAGGCTGAGGCGAAAGGATCGCCGAGCCCAGCAGGTCGAGGCTGCGGTGGCCGGGAGCGGCCACTGCACTCCAGTCTGGGCGACAGAGTAAGACTCCAACTCAAAAAAAAAAAGAAAAGAAAAGAAAGTGAAAAAAAAAAGTTTATTTTCAAATGAAGAAATGTATTTAAAAGGTATGATTTTTATTTTTTTGGTCTATTTTTGTCTCCATTTTCTGTCCCATGTTTTCTTTTTCTCTTTCTTGCCATTTCTTTCCTTTCTTCTCCGCATCCCTTCTTCCTTTCCTCCTTCTCCATCCCTTACATTTTTGGTTTTGTAGTACACTAAGAACAGTTGTCTTTAGCTTGGAAATTTACAGCTAGGAGACATGTGGGAATCCTTAGGGAAGACCTGCTAGTTCATTTAGCAAAACAATCCACATTTGCCTGGAGACTTGTTCTGCCATCTGATCACCTCTCCTCAGGGAAACAACCTTCCCAGCAGAAAGGACTTGACTTTGCTATTCTCAGGTCAAGGTGTGATTCTCTTTCCCTCCCACCCCACCTATGCTAGCTTCAAAGCCTTGCCTAACTCACTTCCCTTCTCTGAGTCCCCTGGGGGAATGGTGGTAATTAGATCCTGTTTAATAAGGGTCTTGAGAGCAGTGGAGGGGATAATACCCATTATCATTCCAAGGAGAGCATTGGGCACATAATAACTGCTCACTGAACATTTAGCTCCTCTGTTTCCTGTTTTGCTGGCCAGCTTAATGTCAAGCTGGGCTTTGGACATGCAGATGGATTCTTCACACTGAAAGAAGTTGAATATCCTTCTAATCATTTCTCAAGGTGGTGGAGACACAAGTCATGTTCTTTGAATGATGAGGAAGCTTTTAGAGTTTGAAAAACGGGGAGGCAGTCGGGCTCGGTGGCTCAGCCTGTAATCCCACGCCTTGGGAGGCTGAAGTGAGTGGATTGCCTGAGCCCGCGGGTTCGAGACCCGCCCGGGCAACTTGGTGAGACCTCATCTCTACAATAAATCAAAAAATCAGCCAGGCGTGGTAGCGCGTGCCTGTAATTCCGGTAGGATCGCCGGAGCCCAGCAAGTCGAGGCTGTGGTGGCTGGGAGCAGCCACTGCACTCCAGTCTGGGTGACAGAGTGAGACTCCAACTCAAAAACAAAAAAAGAAAAACTGGGAGGCAATTGTGAGACAGGGGATAGACAGAGGCTTAGTGGTGCCAGTGTTGATAAAAGATGACAAACTCTGTAAAATATTAAGATGGCTTATTCTGAGCCAAATTCAAGTGAGCTTAGGCACATGACACTCATCCCAGGAGGGCCTCAGAGCGTGTACCTGTGGTGGTTAAATTACACCTTGGTTGTATACATTTTAGGAGGACAGAAGCTACAGAAAACCATAAATCAATACATGTGAGATTTTCATGGGTTCGGCCCAGGGAAGATGACACATTTCCAAGTGGGGGCTTGAAGGTCATAGGTAGATCCAAAGATTTCCTAATTGGCAATTAGTAGCAAGAGTCAGGATCTTGTCTAAGGAATTTTGAAATCAGTATAGGGAATGGGCAGCTTGAGGAATGACAGATGGACAAGTTTCTTGATGTGTAGATGAAGTCTCATGGGGGCAGACTTCAGAGAGAAGAGGTGCGAAGTGTCTTAAAACGTTCTCAGGGTCCCGAGATCTCAAGAGATGGCTTTACAGGATCATAAAATACTTTGGTGGCTGGGCTTGGTTGCTCAGTCTGTAATCCCAGCACTTTGGGAGGCCGAGGTG
>NW_007248810.1:104373-113822 GCF_000164805.1 Carlito syrichta
GCCCAGCAGGTCGAGGCTGCGGTGGCCGGGAGCGGCCACTGCACTCCAGTCTGGGCAACTGAGTGAGAGACTCCAACTCAAAAAAAAAAAAAAAATCTCTCCAGACCCCTTAGTTAGGAATTTGGCAAGGGAAAGAAAAATGACCTGAGTTTAGTCCTCCCCAGGAAAGGACAGCAGGAGAGGAGGTCTAAAGAAAGGGCAGTATGACCAATAAGGCTAAGGAAAGGTGCTCTCCTAGGTGTTTCTTTTGGATTGTGAGAAAGGAAGGTCAAAACCAGGACAAGGAGGATTTTTTGCATGCAATGCTGGTGCCTGATGCCAGAGAGCTTGTAAAGCTTGGATCAATGGTTTTCAAACTGGGATGTGAAACAAAGAAATAGAATAGAAAAGAACAGATCATGAAAAAAAAAAAAGAACAGAACAGAAAATACCAGCATGCAAGGCTATGTAAAGGTGTGCTCTTTTGGGACACACTTGTTTCAGTTATTTATTTTTATTTTATTTTATTTTATTTTTTTGAGTTGGAGTCTCACTCTGTCGCCCAGACTGGAGTGCAGTGGCCGCTCCCGGCCACCGCAGCCTCTACCTGCTGGGCTCTGGCAATCCTTCCGCCTCAGCCTTCTGAGTAGCTGGAGCTACAGGCGCGCACTACCACACCCAGCTAATTTTTTGATTTATTGTAGAGATGAGGTCTCACCAAGTTGCCCAGGCGAGTCTCAAACCTGCGGCCTCAGGCAATCCACTTACCTCAGCCTCCCAAGGCACAGGATTACAGGCTGAGCCACTGAGCCCAGCTTGTAATGCGTGTCTTATCGGAGGTTTGATCAAGAAGGGTTGAAAGCCACTGGACCCTCCCCAGAACCCAGACAGAAAGTCATCACCCACAAGAAGGAGTTCTTGAAGCGGCGTGGGGAAGAGGGGGAAGCAACAGGATGGGGAGATGGCAGTTGACCTGGAAACTGGAAACCTGGGCTTTTCCCCAGCCACACTAAAAGGAAAGGTGAGGTCTGAAAGATAAAATTCACTGACATGCGGGCTGAGTCTAGAACTCCTTTCCAGTGGAAGCCTTGTTCTTGACAGGAGCTGGGAACTAAATTGGCTCAGGGTGTAGCTAAATGTGATACCAGAGAAATGGTTGCCCTACCATAGATTCTATAGGAAGTGGGTTTCGGGCCCCGGGGGGTATTCCAAGAACATCTCAATCACCAGCCGCCCAATCTTGGGAGACTCATCCCGGTTTTCCTTCCTGGGTGCTTTTCCCTTTCCAATGGTTCAGGTTCCAGAGAGGAGGCAGAAGAAAGTAGAGAGGCAGTGAGTATCAAAAAGAAACTTAACTAAGCCGGGTTCGGTGGCTCAGCCTGTAATCCCGCGTCTTTGGGAGGCTGAGGTGAGTGGATTGCCTGAGCCCGTGGGTTCGAGACCCACCTGGGCAACTTGGTGAGACCTCATCTCTACAATAAATCAAAAAAACTAGCCGGGTGTGGCAGCGCACGCCTGTAGTTCCAGCTACTTGGAAGGCTGAGGCGGAAGGATCGCCGGAACCCAGCAGGTCGAGGCTGCAGTGGCTGGGAGCGGCCACTGCACTCCAGTCTGGGCAACAGAGTGAGACTCCAACTCAAAAACAAAAAGGAAACTTAATGGTGCTGGAAGGATGTGGGAGCACGGGGTGGGTAGGCTGTGGGGCTCGGGTGGCAGGGGGTAGCAGTGGATGCCTGTCAGAAAGGCCCCAGAGCTTTGGGTTCATGTAGCTGCAGAACTGTTGGCTTCGAGGACACACTGGAGTGGGTTCCCTGAAAGGGACGGAGTTGACACTGGCTCTTCTATCCTGCAGGGGCCTTTCTAGGCTGGGAGAAGGTTGCCCAGAGATAGGGGGATTCCTCATGGGTGCTACTGCAGAATCTCCTGCCTTTTGTCTTTACTCTCTCTCTCTCTCTGCCATAAGCAGGCTGTAGTCCTTGCCTTCTTCAGGGAGTATGGGGAGGGTTGAGAGGAGGTGCTTGGCCTTTCAGAGTCTCTCACAGCACATCAGCCCACCATGCCAGGGCCTGCCCCTGTCTCTGCCCTGCTTCCCTGGCCCCGGGAACGACAGTGTCCAAATAGAAGAGAGTCTCAACATCCTCAGGGAGAGAGGGGAAATCTGACCCAAAAGGCAGTGTGTCTGTCCCCACTTTTTTGGGAAGGAGTTGGGGCAGCAAGTCTTCATGAACGTGCCTCTTAGTTTTGGGTGATCAGAGGCAGAGATCCAAGCGTGGGTCTCTGCATGTGTCTGCTGAGGAACTGTTGATGCTTCCTGAAACCTCTAGGGCAGGACATCCAATGAGCCTCCGAAAAAGCCTCCCAGGAGGGGGTAAAACCCAATCTCTCATGACTGCCTTCATGAAACCCCACTCCTGCTTTGTAGCCAAGACCTTTTTAGGCCAACCCTCTTGAATTTGTGTGTGTGTGTGTGTGTGTGAGAGAGAGAGAGAGAGAGAGAGAAAGACAGACAGACACACAGACAGAGAATGGAGGGTGTGTGTGTGCAGAGTGTGTAGGTGTGAGGTATGAGAGAGAGAGAAAGAGAGAGAGGAAGGGAGGGGTATGTGTATGCGCGTGCACGAACCAGCCATGCCCAAAGCAAGCGTTTGCCCAGCAAAAGCAAACAGGAAGAGAGCAAGAACATCTCCATGTGTTATATTCTCCAATGACCCTTTTAAATATATGACGAACAGTTAAAACAAAAGCCCATTTAGCTTTTATGCCTGTGATTCGCGGTATCCATTCCAGTTAATTACAGTGATTTAAAAACATCTGCATTTAATAGAGAACCTTCTTCTCCCCAGTTCTCAATCTACCCCCCACCCCCAGTCTTTCTTCAGGCCACTGGGCTAATGCAGTAATTATAATCTCTACCAAGCCAGGCCAGAGTCATGGAATGTGCAGCAAGATGAGACTTCACGAGGCAAGGAACAAAGTAAGGATGGGCAGGACGGGGAGGCGGGGCCAGGGGCGGAGAGGCGGAGCAGGTGGGACGGGAGCTGGGGCAGACCTTCTCTCCAGCAAAGGAATCCTGCGATATGAGGATTCAAATCCAGAGACTAGGAAATGGATAAATTCAAAGTCTTTTATTTGTTCTGGATCTTAGGATTGTTTATTTGACAAAAAGGGAGACTGAGGCAAGGCAGGAGACTTCACTCCTCTCCTGGGAGCCTTCCTTGGCTCCAGGAAGGAAGCTGGGAGGGGTGGAGAGAAGGGCAGGAGACAGAGAACTGCAAGTGGGGTGGAAAAACCTTGGGGCATCTAATCCTGAGTCCAGAACCTTCTTTTTTTTTTTTTTTTGAGTTGGAGTCTCACTCTGTCACCCAGACTGGAGTGCAGTGGCCGCTTCCAGCCACCGCAGCCTCGACCTTCTGGGCTCCGGCGATCCTTCTGCCTCAGCCTTCCAAGTAGCTGGAACTCCAGGCACGCACTACCACGCCCGGCTCATTTTGATTTATTGTAGAGATGAGGTCTCGCCAAGTTGCCCAGGCGGGTGTCGAACCCGCGGGCTCAGGCAATCCACTCACCTCAGCCTCTCAAAGGTGCGGTATTACAGGCTGAGCCACCAAGCCTGGCTCAGAACCTTCTTTTTTTTTTTTTTTTTTGAGTTGGAGTCTTACTCTGTCGCCCAGACTGGAGTGCAGTGGCCCCTGGCTACTGCAGCCTCGACCTGCTGGGCTCAAGCGATCCTTCTGCCTCAGCCTTCCAAGTAGCTGGAACTACAGGTGCGCGCTACCACACCCAGCTGATTTTTTGATTTTTATTGTAGAGACAAAGTCTCACCAAGTTGCCCGGGTGGGTTTCGAACCCGCGGACTCAGGCAATCCACTCACTTCGGCCTCCCAAAGTGCGGGATTACAGGCTGAGCCACTGAGCCCGGCCAGAACCTTCTTTTTAAAATGTGACATGCTGGTCATTGGCTCCTTTCTGCTGCCCTGGTGATGTGTGTGTCGCTCCTGCTTGGGGTTGCTGGTCACACAGACTCCTCGGTGGATATCATACTCAGTGACCTCCTGGACACGCTTAGCTTTGGGTGAGCTCCAGCCTGCTGGAATGGATCTTGGTTGTACCTAGGAGAGGGGAGTGTGGCCCATGAGCTTCCTGACCTGCAGGAAGTCTGGCCTCAGCGAAGGGGCGAGGGCCTGGGGGCCTGACTGATGACTCTGAGGTGTGGGTATTTTGCCCAGGAATCCTGGCTCCTGGAGCTGCTGACTGCAGTGCGGAGCACTGCCCATGCTCTCCCCCTGCAGGTCTCCATCTTGCCTGAAATGCCACCTCAGTAAAAAGGTAGCTGCTGATCACCTGATTTCAGTGGACAAGAAAAACTGAGCATCCGATTCCATCCAGTAGGTCAGGGCTTGGGAAGATCTGGGCGATTCGTAGACCCTGAAAGAGGCAGGGTGATGGACACCCCAGGGAAGAGGGAGGAGAAGCCAGCTTTGGAGCCTGGACAAGGAAGGTGAGGTCTGGGTGGCCCTGTGTGTGGGCCTTGGGGAGTGATGAGTTCCCAAATTCAGGTGAGAGACCTCGGTTCTCAGGAAGAGGGGCTTCTCACTCAGGGGGTGAGGGGGCCAGGGAGGAGAGAGGGAGATGCTTGGACTTTACCAGGAGCTGATTCCTCCCTCCTGGTCTCAAACCTTTAGCCAGGAAGTGACTGCTCCCTGTAACTCAGCCCACAACCCCCACCTCCTAATCCCAAGGGCAGAGACTCTTGGCCCTGCAGGGTAGACTATCAGTTCCTAAAAAAACCCCAAAGCACTGGGCTTGGTGGCTCAGCCTGTAATCCCGCGCCTTTGGGAGGCTGAGGTGAGTGGATTGCCTGAGCCCGCGGGTTCGAGACCCACCTGGGCAGAGAGACCTCATCTCTGCAATAAATAAAAAAATCAGCGGGGCATGGTAGCGCATGCCTGTAATTCCGGCTACTCGGAAGGCTGAGGCGGAAGGATCGCCGGAGTCCAGCAGGTTGAGGCTTCGGTGGCCGGGAGCAGCCACTGCACTCCAGTCTGGGCAACAGAGTGAGACTCCAACTCAAAAAAAAAAACAAAAAACAAAAAAAAAACCCAAAGCTGCTTTTAGACAGGAGAGGCCTGGGGAGCCAACTCTGACACAGGCGGGGGACTCAGGGGCCAAGATAGAAATCAGAGCATCCTGTGGTGGTTAGAAGCTGACTTTGAAGGTCGACAGCCCCCTTTGAGGGCCGAGCACAAAGCCTGTTGGGAGGATGGCAGAGTCCTACTAGAGAGGCCTTGTGTTCCTGCTGGGGCCCATCATTCCTAGAGGGAGAACTGTCAGGTCTCTGTGCCCCTCCCATGTTGGAACTGAGAACCAGCTTTGCTTCCTGAGGTTGTTTTTTCCAAGGCTACAGTCCTGCTTCAACTTCCGATGCTGGCAAGAAAGGCAGGATCAAAAATGTGTTCTCAGTGGGGTTCAGGGCGCCTGCTGGGACCAGGCTCAGATAAAACCCAGGGGGTCAGCCCGTGGGAGCACCATCCAAACCAGCTCCATGAGCAACCTGGGGGTGGGTGGGGTGCACCTGCCAGAGTGTGTACCCCCAGAGGGGGTGGAAGGAGACCCAGGAAAGTCGACCTGCCAGGGGGTTATTCCCTCTAGGAGAAAGGAGACCTTTTTGCAGTTCCTTGAATGCAGGTTTCTATCCCACCCTGCTCTCTGAGGACCTGCCCCACTGCTGACAGAAACCGTGAGAACAAAGCTAAGGGAGATTTCTAAATGTTATCACCACACCCTGCTTCCTTTTTTCGTTCATTACCAAGCAGCATGTTCATTTGCTTGTTGTTTCTCTCTCCAAGAGGAATGTAAGCCCCAAGAGGGCAGTCAACATGTGATGGGGGTGGAGAGGATGCAGGGAATGCATGACTGGGGGACACATCACAAACGGCCACCCAGGGCATGCAGTAAGTGCACTCTGCGGCTGCACTGTGAGTTCTGCAAAGGCGTTCATAGCTTACGTTAGGGAGCAGATGTGGTTATTTGGTTTTCATTCTGGGATCTCTTTGCTCCCTCTCCAGCTTGGTCCTCCTCTACCCTCCCATCTAGGCCTCATCCTGTCCACCCCTTCCTAACACTATTCCTTCTGAGCGGACACAAGGATGCTCTTGCCACATCCTTCAGTTTTTCCTGCAAAGTGCCTTAAATGAACATGGGTCTCCCTGGAAGGCAATGTCCTCCACACCTCCATCAGGGGAGGCCTCTCATGACTTCACCTGGTCTTTGCTCCCTTGGCCCACCCACAGCAGGAAAGAAACACCCTCACAGCTCCCTCCCATGGATGTTTCCAATGGACACTTTTCCCTGTCACCTCCCCTGGTCCCAGCCCCTCTTCCTTTGAGGAAGCCACTATTGCCATTGCCATCATCTACTGACTCTACCTCCCACACCCTAAGCAGACCCTTCTCACCTTCTCTTGCCAAATCTTGGTCCTCTGTGGCCACACCGTCTTGTTTGATGATTGTGGTGCCTCCTGACCTTCCACTTCTGCCTGCTCCCTCTGTTTTCCACTCTAGCAAGCATGATTGGGACTCACTGTCCCTAAGAATTGCTGCTCTCGAGGTTGGAAGCTGTCTCCAAGCCCTCTCTTTCTTCAGAAGCTGCCTCCCTTCCTCCTGACCTGTTTTCCCTCCTCCCTGCCCTGCCACATCTCAAACTCGAGTCGGCAGAACCATCTGGTTTGATAGGCAGCCAAGTTCATTAAAGGCAGTGGGGTTCACTAGCTGTATGATGTTGGGCGAATGACTCGGCCTTTTGAGTCTCAGCTTCCTCATCTGCAAAATGGAGCCGATGAGGGTACAACCTCAGGAAATGTGAAGATGAAGGCTATCATGTCTGAAGAACGGTTAGCACAGGCTCTAGTACTCAACCAAGTAGACTGGAATTCGTGTCAGAATGCAATGTGTGTGTACATGTGGGCTCCTAGTCAAGAACCTAATCACACAGTCTAGTCATCCTGTATGACATCTACTTGTGTTTGTGTCTGTGTCTGTCTTCTCTAGGTCATCAGTATTTGAAGAAAAGGGACCTGTCACTGTCCCTTCCTGTAACTGGGGTTTTTATTTTGAGTTGGAGTCCCACTCCGTCGCCCTGGCTGGGGTGCAGTGACACACTCACGGCCACCCCAGTGTCGATCTGCGGGACGTCTGCGATCCTTACACCTCAGCCTTCCAAGTAGCCAGAACTACAGGCAAGCACTACCACGCCCGGCTAATTTTTGATTTATTGTCGAGATGAGGGCTGGGCTGGTCTCGAACCCGCACACTCAGGCAATCCACTCGCCTCGGCCTTCCAAAGTGCTGGGATTACAGGCCAAGCCACCGAATCCAGCCACTGTTAACTTTGAATGTAGAACCTTGCAGGCAGCAGGTACCAAATAATGCTTCGCTGAATTGAATAGGATCAAATCCACCTTTCTTGGGAGTTTTCCCAAGTTTTGGTAGTGGGAAACTATAGGTGTAGTTGACCTCAGAGTGTTCTGATGGGGACCTAAAACCCATTTAACCTCTTGCCATCAAAAGAAGGAAGGCAGGCAGGGCCATACTGGGTTTTGGCCAAGACTATCTGTCTCCTGGAAAAGCACTGGAAAACCACAAACCACTTTCTTATGGCTTGTGAGTTCACCAGCTAATTGACAAATATGTGTTCTATGCATGAGCTGCTAAGATTTTCCATGACGTCAGTGGAGCCCAACAATATCTGGGGTTCACCAAGAGCCCTGGGTCCTTTGTTTATGGAACTCCTGGCCACGCCTCACTGTTGTCAGCAGAGAGTCCCCGGTTGTTGTTCAGGATCCTACTCACTGACAGAATCGTCACTGTCCATTGCTAAGCAGAGTGGGTGCTCAGTAAATATTCTTGAATGAATGGTTGAATGAGTGAATGGATGAGTGTCTAAAAGGATAAAATATGCTTTTAGCCGGGCTCAGTGGTTCAGCCTGTCATCCCGCGCCTTTGGGAGGCTGAGGTGAGTGGATTGCCTGAGCCCGCGGGTTCGAGACCCGCCTGGGCAGCGAGACCTCCTCTCCACAATAAATCAAAAAATCAGCCGGCATGGTAGCGCGTGCCTATAATTCAGGCTATTCGGAAGGCTGAGGCGGAAGGATCGCTGGAGCCCCAGCAGGTCGAGGCTGTGGTGGCCGGGAGCGGCCACTGCGCTCCAGTCTGGGCGACAGAGTGAGACTCCAACTCAAAAAAACAAACAAACAAACAAAAAAAATGCTTTTAACACTAAGGTTGTGGGTTCGGTCCCTATGGGTGTCAAAGAGCTTTATCTCTTCCCCTATCTGTGCCAGGCCTGCTGAGTGAACTCCAGATATTGTTGGGTCCCGCAGACGTCATGAAAAATCTTAGCAGCGCATGTACTGGTCAATTAGCTGGAGAGCTGACTGCCAAAAGAAAGAAGTTTGTGGTTTCACATTGTCCTTCAGGGAGACAAAGGGCCGGCTCCCCTGGTCGGAGGAGCATTCCCCTATGTGTGGCACTGGGCAACCCAAGGCCAGGGCTGTGCCAGGCAGGCCCTCTCCAGACCTGGGGAGGTGGAGGTCAGGAAGGTGCCTCTGTTTGTCCTGGGCATCTGTGCCCTGGCTGAGCTACCTGGAAGGGAGGGAGGGCTGGAGGAAGCTCTCAGTCTCTTGCTTACATGTTGGGAGTGGAAATGACAAATGGCTCCCGCTGGGAACCCTGCCTGCCATCCTGCCGGATCATTTATCTCAGCGGCAAGTGATTTGCATAAACCGATGGGGTGGGAACTACCTCCCTGCTCAGCCCTCCCCTCTCCAATCCTGTTCTCACTCTAGTTCCGCTCAAAACATGACTGCCTGCCCCAGCAGCACCCTTGAGAGTCACCCCAAAGCCCTTGAATGCCTCTCCCACAGGTGCTACTGAAAGTGACCATCCTGCTTAATGGCTAAAAGTGGTGATCATGGGCAAGCGAGATGCTTCCTGGTTGTGGGCGCAAGAGAAGTGGAACTGAGGACCAGCGACACTGTGCCCTACTCTTTGGATGTGCCCACGTGCGCTCGGCCAGGAGGAAGAGGGTGGGACCTGAAGGCTCACTGCCCACCGCAGGCCAAGCGCCCTCCCAGGCACCATTTTTCCTCTCACCTGTACCTGTGGCAGCCCGGAAGGCCCAGTGCTCCATCAGCCAGGAGAGAGGCAGGGCTTGATCTCCATCTGCTGACTCCAAAGCACACAGGTTTAGAGTTTTCTGGTCACATGAAGGCTGCCTGCAGCCTGGGATGTCAAGGGAGAAGAGGGGTGACCAGTAACTAGGTCACATACTTCGGTAGCAGTGACTGGGTACAAGGTGGTTGGAGGTTCTGGGACTTTCTTTCTTTCTTTTTTTTGTTTTGTTTTTCTTTTGGATTTTTTTGAGTTGGAGTCTCACTCTGTCACCTAGACTGGAGTGCAGTGGCTGCTCTCAGC
>NW_007248810.1:113842-124097 GCF_000164805.1 Carlito syrichta
CCTCACTGTTGTCAGCAGAGAGTCCCCGGTTGTTGTTCAGGATCCTACTCACTGACAGAATCGTCACTGTCCATTGCTAAGCAGAGTGGGTGCTCAGTAAATATTCTTGAATGAATGGTTGAATGAGTGAATGGATGAGTGTCTAAAAGGATAAAATATGCTTTTAGCCGGGCTCAGTGGTTCAGCCTGTCATCCCGCGCCTTTGGGAGGCTGAGGTGAGTGGATTGCCTGAGCCCGCGGGTTCGAGACCCGCCTGGGCAGCGAGACCTCCTCTCCACAATAAATCAAAAAATCAGCCGGCATGGTAGCGCGTGCCTATAATTCAGGCTATTCGGAAGGCTGAGGCGGAAGGATCGCTGGAGCCCCAGCAGGTCGAGGCTGTGGTGGCCGGGAGCGGCCACTGCGCTCCAGTCTGGGCGACAGAGTGAGACTCCAACTCAAAAAAACAAACAAACAAACAAAAAAAATGCTTTTAACACTAAGGTTGTGGGTTCGGTCCCTATGGGTGTCAAAGAGCTTTATCTCTTTCCAGAATTAAGCCTGCGCTTTGTGGCCCCATGAGGGGACTTCTTTGGAGGCTTATTGATTCATCAGCAGACATTGATTGGGCCCTCACATGGAGCAGACTTTGAGCTCTGGGATAGGATGGATACACCGGCCCAGCCTTTCACCACTGTGAAAGGCTTAAGTGATCAACATCCCTGGTAGTGAGGAAGGGCTGCCTGTTTTCTCTCTTTGTAAATCGCTGCTGCCTGGCATGCACTCCCAGACGTTTTGGGTCCTGCCCAGTGTGATGTTCTCAAGATGAGGATTTCCAAAGAGGACAGGGTGGGATGGCTTGGATTGGATTTCTGGCAATTTCAAGATCTCCGGGATAGATCGATTCATTTGTGTCGTCATCAACCATTTATCAGTGAGCCTATGGGCTCTGAGCATTATGAAAATTCTTGCTGGAACCACCTGACCCGACACTTCCCCTATCTGTGCCAGGCCTGCTGAGTGAACTCCAGATATTGTTGGGTCCCGCAGACGTCATGAAAAATCTTAGCAGCGCATGTACTGGTCAATTAGCTGGAGAGCTGACTGCCAAAAGAAAGAAGTTTGTGGTTTCACATTGTCCTTCAGGGAGACAAAGGGCCGGCTCCCCTGGTCGGAGGAGCATTCCCCTATGTGTGGCACTGGGCAACCCAAGGCCAGGGCTGTGCCAGGCAGGCCCTCTCCAGACCTGGGGAGGTGGAGGTCAGGAAGGTGCCTCTGTTTGTCCTGGGCATCTGTGCCCTGGCTGAGCTACCTGGAAGGGAGGGAGGGCTGGAGGAAGCTCTCAGTCTCTTGCTTACATGTTGGGAGTGGAAATGACAAATGGCTCCCGCTGGGAACCCTGCCTGCCATCCTGCCGGATCATTTATCTCAGCGGCAAGTGATTTGCATAAACCGATGGGGTGGGAACTACCTCCCTGCTCAGCCCTCCCCTCTCCAATCCTGTTCTCACTCTAGTTCCGCTCAAAACATGACTGCCTGCCCCAGCAGCACCCTTGAGAGTCACCCCAAAGCCCTTGAATGCCTCTCCCACAGGTGCTACTGAAAGTGACCATCCTGCTTAATGGCTAAAAGTGGTGATCATGGGCAAGCGAGATGCTTCCTGGTTGTGGGCGCAAGAGAAGTGGAACTGAGGACCAGCGACACTGTGCCCTACTCTTTGGATGTGCCCACGTGCGCTCGGCCAGGAGGAAGAGGGTGGGACCTGAAGGCTCACTGCCCACCGCAGGCCAAGCGCCCTCCCAGGCACCATTTTTCCTCTCACCTGTACCTGTGGCAGCCCGGAAGGCCCAGTGCTCCATCAGCCAGGAGAGAGGCAGGGCTTGATCTCCATCTGCTGACTCCAAAGCACACAGGTTTAGAGTTTTCTGGTCACATGAAGGCTGCCTGCAGCCTGGGATGTCAAGGGAGAAGAGGGGTGACCAGTAACTAGGTCACATACTTCGGTAGCAGTGACTGGGTACAAGGTGGTTGGAGGTTCTGGGACTTTCTTTCTTTCTTTTTTTTGTTTTGTTTTTCTTTTGGATTTTTTTGAGTTGGAGTCTCACTCTGTTGCCCAGACTGGAGTGCAGTGGCCATTCCCGGCCACCGCAGCCTCAACCCACTGGGCTCTTGTGATCCTTCTGCCTCAGCCTTCTGAGGAGCCAGAATTACAGGCACGTGCTACCATGCCCGGCTGATTTTTGATTTATTGTAGAGATGAGGTCTCGCTGCCCAGGCGGGTCTCGAACCCGCGGGCTCAGGCAATCCACTCACCTCAGCCTCCCAAAGGCGCGGGATTACAGGCTGAGACACTAAGCCTGGCTGACTTTCTTGCTTTCTTGTTCCCATGGCTTCTCTGCTTCTTGGTGACCATCTAGATCACCCCTGTTTGCAGGGCTAGCTGCTCGGGGTGGCACCTGATCATGGAAACAGCACTGGTTGAGAGATGAGTGTGTCCCTGGGGGTAAGACCGTTGCAGGGAGTTCTAAGGGTTGGGAGGGAGGGCAGTTCTCCCTGGGAAGCCAGGCTCAGGGGGATTAGGCTCTCCCAAGTGAGAAGGGGCTGCCCAGGGGACCCATTTGGAATTCGTTCCAGTTTTGTCCAGGCTGGTCCTTCCCTCAAATCCCTTAGAAGACTCATCTTCTTAGTCAAGAGAATAGCTTTCCTTTTTCCTGGACCATGAGCAATCAGCGTGATACTGAGACAGGCGGCGGGAGCTGTCTGTTCCATGTGCAGGCAACGAGAACAAGCAGTATCTGTAGGAAATTTACAAACAACAACAAAACCGGTTGAAGATTGGTCTGCTTCTTATTAACACCATGCGCCCACAATGCTAAACAATGTCCCTGAAAAATTTTTGTGTTGGTCTCTGTTCTAAACAATCTCTGTTCACTGTGGAGTTCTAATAATATAAATGTAAGCTTCAAATTAGCACATTTTTATTACTTATCCTTTAATAAACATTGCATCCTTTGTGATAGTTAATTTGGAAAAACCCAGATGCACCATCGGCTCCTGGCACACCATGGCCTCTGGTGTTCATTTGGAGAGCAAGTTCCTAAGGGTTTGGAATCTTCGAGATTGCCTCAGGTGTCGTTTATGTGGCCAACCCCTGCAGAATTACATTCTCCTTCACTTATACATATTAGAAATAAACAATGGCAGCACAGTGATTGCAACAACGAAGAAACAGAGCTTGACTTACTGTCAAGCTGAATGACTACATACAGTTTGTATTTGTGTTTCAGATTTAAAACAATGAAACAGTGTGAACTGCAGCAAGAAGTATTTATGTTTGGTAAATACAAATTTTAGTTCATATGTGAAATATTTTAACTGAACTCGAATAATTTTTTAACATGAAAATTTATTCTTCTATTAAAATTGCTTTAAATCACACATCAAGAAAAGAATGACTATTACACACTTTATTACTGTATTCATTTCCTAGGGCTGCTGTAACAAATTACTACCAACTTGGTGGCTTCATACAATGTAAATTTATTGTCACATAACTCTGGAGGCCAAAAGTCTACATGAGTTTCACTAAGCCAAAAATCAGGGTGTTGGCAGGTCACGTTCCCTGGGGGATCTGGGGATGGGGTTGGGGGTGGGAACTTCTCGCCTTGCGTTTTCCAGCTTGTAGAGGCTGCCTGGGTTCCTTGGCTTAGGGGCCTTCCATCTTCAGAGCCCTTCCCTGCAACCTCTGCTTCTATGGTTTCACAGTCTCCTCTGTTCTCAGACCTCCCCCTGTAACCCTTTAGTGAGGATCTATGGGATTACTTTTAGGGTCAACCCAGATAAACCAGGATAATATCCCCATCTCAAGATGCTTAATTCAATCACTTTTTCTGAAGTTCCCTTTTCCATATAAGGTAACACCCAAAGGTTCTAGGGATTAGGGGCTGGATTTCTTTGGGACCCACTATCAAGCCTACCCCAATCACCAAACATCATTTGATTGTGAGGGGAGAGTGTAAAAAAATAATCTGCTGAGCCGGGCTTGGTGGCTCAGCCTGTAATTGTGCCTTTGGGAGGCTGAGGTGAGTGGATTGCCTGAGCCCGCGGGTTCGAGACACGCCTGGGCAGCGAGACCTCATCTCTACAATAAATCCAAAAATCAGCCGGGTGTGGTAGCGCATGCCTGTAATTCCGGCTACTTGGAAGGCTGAGGCAGAAGGATCGCCCCAGCAAGTCGAGGCTGCGGTGGCCGGTAGCGGTCACTGTACTCCAGACTGGGCGACAGAGTGAGACTCCAACTCAAAAAAATAATAATAATAATAATAATCTGCTGTGGTATAAAGTGAGACCTGAGGCTTGGCACTGCAGAAAACACCTGTGGAAAACAGGCTGTTGCAGATGGGATGTGGATGTTTTTGACTAAAAGATGTGTGTGTGTGCATATGTGGTTTGGTCCAAGGTCTTGATTGTGTGATGTGCGAAGGATGGGGCTGTTTGGAGGGCCGGAAAATGTGGTCCTGCTCCAGGATCAAGGATATCAGCCTCCATAGGACCTTCATGTTTCGTTCTTTTTTTTTTTTTTTGAGAGTTGGCGTCTCACTCTGTCGCCCAGACTGGGGTGCGGTGGCATGCTCACAGCCACTCCAGCATCGACCTGCTAAGCTCCGGCGATCCTTCTGCCTCAGCCTTCTAAGTAGCTGGAACTTCAGGTACGCGCTACCACATCTGGCTAATTTTTGATTTATTGTAGAGACGAGGTCTCGCCAAGTTCCCCAGACTGGTCTCGAACCGCGGGCTCACGCCATCCACTCGCCTTGGCCTCCCAAAATGCTGGGATTACAGGCTGAGCCACTAAGCCTAGCCCATGTTCTGTTCTAATGAAGTCTTCATAGCACACACATCACTTTTTAACCACCTGACATACCTCGTAACGCAGACTTGATCTGGTCCGTAATTTACTGAGGGCTTACTATGTATAGGGTGCTTTTCTGAACGTGGGGATTCAACGATGAGTGTGCAGACAAACACTCTGTGCCACGGAGTTCACATCACATCTGTGTGTATTGGTTTATGTCTCACGCATAGAATATACACACTTCAAGGACAAGCAGTTTTTCTGATTAATTAGTAGCCGTTTTCCTGGAATAGTATCAGCATACGTTAGGCCTCTGCAAATTTTTTTTTTTTAATTTTAAGGATGTGGAGTACAATTCAGAATTAGGTACATAAGTAGTCATCATACAGGTAAAGTTTGGGCCTCCCTTTGGTCCCTACTCTGCCTGACTTGAGATCAGGTACCCTTACTGGTGTTGTGTGGCCCCCCTCCCCTGGCAGTTTCCTGTACTGCCAATCCCTTTCTTATAGTGTTATGGTAAATGTTCAGGGTCCGCTTATGAGTGAGAACCTGTGGCATCGGTTCTTTGTTTCTGTGATAGATCACTGAGTACGATCGACTCTAAATTCATCCAAGTTGGCCTCTGAATATTACTGAAGGGATTCCAGTCCTGCTGGGTTCCTCTCTGAGAGATTAAAATTTAGAGTTACGGCTCTCTGTTTATTGTGGCAAGGCTGTTGTTTCTCCTTCAGAGTTTCCTCAAAGTCTTGGAATCTAGTATCTGTTGTGGATCCAAGTTGAATTTCTGAACGACAAAATGTGGCAGGTTGAAAGCGGATCCTTGGTTGGCTCATTTGCTGTTTTGCTGAGATACATACTAGGTACCATTCAATCTACTATGCTGAAAACATGGTCTCAGAAGAAGTAATTTCCCCTAGATCACTGGATCTGAAAGCCCTCCGCCTACACATCTTTCTCATGTTCCCCTTTCCCTAAACAAGACATGCAGCCCCAATACCCTCGGATCTCTCCTCAGAGTGGCTCTCTGTAGGGAGGCAAAGGAACAAGACAGGCAGACGCTCACCGTCAGCGTCAGCAGGAATGAGCAACTCCCTTTTCAAGCACGAATTGGTTTCCAGACACATTCAGCCTACTGCTGCCTTGGATCTGTTTGGACGATCTTTCTGATTCTATTTTAGCCCTGCAGAAAGGGATCAGGGCTTCAAGTTTCACCCCAGCTTTCAGGATTCAATTCAGAATCTTTCCAACTCCTGGGGGGAAAACAAAACAAAACAAAACAAGGCAGGGATAACTTACAGAGAAGTGATATGAGCAACTCAAAGCCTGGACACCGTTCCTTTAGCGATGCCCCTTTAGAGACATAAATAATCTAGGTTCTCAGAGTGCAGAGCCATCTGTCCTTCCCCGGGAGTGGAGGGGGAAGGAAGAGAGGCCCAGGAAGAACCCTGAGTTACCCAAGGATGAGCCCAAGACAACCAGAGACAATGAAAGGAAAGGATGTTAAATAGCGTACACCCCTGAAATGGACATAAATTAAAGCTGAGATTACATCCTGGGGTTCTGATGACAGAAACTGTGAGAACAAAGCGAAGGGAGATTTCTAAATGTCATCACCAGGCTCCTCTGTGGAGTCACAGCCTTGTTATTTATTAGGCACCGTCAGGAACATCTAATTCTGCAGAGCTGGAGCACTTTCAGGCCAGCTCTCCTGCTGGGCAGCTCATGGCGGTCACGTGAGTGGCTCTTGTTAGAATCACCAGAAGTGGGAGGGGAACTTCTCCTTTCCTTTCATTTTTAATGGATGTCATCCAGGATCTTGCCAGACCAGGAAGACAACGGCAAGGAGAGTGAAGCAAAGGGATTCGTGGGTGGTGTCAGCCCCTGCAGGCTGAGGACCATGATTTGGAGGGTCTGCAAGGGGCACTCTGCACAAATGCCTACCTGATCCGTCCAGCACGGCAGGAGTTGGCTTTCGTATCTGTGACCTGAAAAAGCCCACGTGTGCGGCCCATTGGCCCAGACTCCAGGCCTTTGCCACCTCCTATTGTTCCAAAGTTCCAGCTCCTGTCCTCAAGCCTCCATGTGCATAGGGGAGAGAGCCATATATACAGTGGGACAGCAAATCCGAAAAGACACAGTCCGGCTATATTTCACCTTTTATTTTTTTGAGTTGGAGTCTCACTCTGTCACCCAGGCTGGAGTGCAGTGGCACACTCACGGAGGTCACCCCAATGTTGTCCTGCTGGGCTCCAGCCATCCTTCCACCTCAGTCTTCCAAGTAGCTGGAACTATAGGCATGCACTATCACGCCCGACTAATTTTTTGATTTATAGTAGAGACGAGGTCTTACCAAGTTGCCCAGGCTGATCTCAAACCCACGGGTTCAGGCAATCCACTTGCCTCGGGCTCCCAAAGTGCTGGGATTACAGGCTGAGCCACAGAGCCCAGGTTTGAATTTCACCTTTGTACCTGCTGAGCTTCCTTCTGCTTTCAGGATAGGGAAATTCAGACATCAATCTGAGCTTTCCAAGAAGTTTCAGTTCCATGTTTTTTAGTCCAAGCACAGACACGCTGACAGATTTTACCCACATGACAACGTACAGTAATTAGGTGAGGAGGCCAACACTGCTGCTTCCCAGAGGCTGCAGCTTCAAGCCGTGACCTGGGCGCTCTCTGCTTTTCCCAGAGAATCACCCTCTCTGCTTCCCTCAAATTCAACTCATTCGTATTGCAACGCATGAACCTTTCACCAAGGCTCTGCCACCTCTTCATTATAAGGCAGCTCTTGCAGGGAAACTGCATTAAGAATGTTAAACTGCACACCAATGACATGGCCGTGCAAACTCAATTCTGTAAAAAACATTCTGTTTAATTGATTTTTCTAAAAAAAAAGAAAACTATTATGTTTTGGTGAGTCTATTGATCTGCAGCCCCACAGAAGTAATGAAGAAGCTTTGTGATCAATAAGGCCACAGCATATCTTACCCTGTATCTGTTCTGTCTGTCCGCCAGGGATGTGATCAGCCAGATTCCCCAGGCGGCATCGGGAGTGTGAGCAACGTTCTCTGTGACTGCGAGATTTATTTCTCTTGGCATAAACATAACAAATGAAACCCTGATGACTTTTCTTCCTCTGAAAGCCAAGAATATATCACATCAGTCATCATGAAACGCACAAGAACACAATTTGCAAAAAGAAAAAAAAGAGAAAGAAAAAGTATGCATTTTTTTAACCTTAGTACATTAACTCCTCCCCCGTAATTAATCAAGATAGTTTACTCCTTAGCGTTTACGTGGATTTTCTTTCTTTTATATCCACTCCCACCCCCCCAATTCTGTTGATTTCACGAGTCTTAGAAGGCTTCTCTGCTTTGACGGTGAATACAAAGTGCAGGTAGCCGCAATCACAGGCTGATAATTCTGAGTAGAGCTAACATTGCTATCTTATCCTCGAAAAAATAATAATGTTGAATGAGATAAGGCACCTGCAATAAGAAGCTGCGGTCAGGAAGTATGGCCAACACCACAGGCCAGCTTTTGCTACATTTGCTCCAGAAAGCAGAGCTTTCTACCCCCGATAGGTAATCTCCCGTTACTGTTAAAAATTTGCATTTTGTCCTTAAACTAGAGGACACGGTCTGAGGCAGATAGTGATCAGATGCTGTGCATACTCTTCCTGCCACATTGAAGGGATTTAGGAACTGGCCTTCTCCAGGGCCAGCCCTGTGCTGACCTATAGTCCCTCCCTCCGATGAAGTTGGTTGGTGGAGTGTCGAGTGTCGGGGGTGGGACTGAAGGGGATATGTGGTGCAAAATGAAGTTGACAAGGTTAGCAGGGACCAGATCTTGAAGTACTTTGCCTGAGGGCACTGGGGAGCCATGGAGGAATTTTTATGAGGGAGGCAAGTAACATGCTGAGCAACTTTACAACCTCCACCGGGTACAGTGCAGAACTACAGCTCTCAGCTCCCTTTGGAATGCATATACAAATAATAATAATAATGATGGTAATTGATAACACAATGGATCAGGCTCCACTGTCAGTTTTCCATGTGGCAGCTCATTGAATCTTCACAGCAACCCTGTTAAGGAGGTACTGTTATTTTTCTGTTTTACAGGTGAGAAAACGGAGGCACACAGAGAGGTCCCACATGACCAGTGAGCATCACATGAACCCCTCATCCTTGGTAGGACATGGAATTGTAGCCATCCTTTCTTGGAATGCATCCATGTATAATGATTATCATCCAGAATCATGCCAGACCAGGAAGCGAGGATGTCTTTAACAGAGAAAGACTAACTCGGTTATTCTTGACTCGGTTCAAATCTGTATTCTAAAATGCAAATCAAGCCAGGTGTGATGACTCTTGGCTGTAATAATTCCAGTGCTTTGGGAGGCTGAGTCAGGAGGATTACTTGAGGCCAGGCGTTTGAGATTAACTCAGGAAGCATAGCGAGACCCTGTCTCTTCAAAACTAAAAAAATTAGGCAGCTGTGGTAGCACGTGCCTGTAGTCCCAGCAACTTGGGAGGCTGAGGCAGGAGGATGGCTTTTAAGTCTAGGAGGCCGAGGCTGCAGTGAACTATTATGGGTGATAGAATGAGACCCTGTCTCTAGAATAAAATAAATAAATAAAGTCACCAAGTAAATCAGTTGGGGAAAATGCAATGATTAGTGAATAATTGCATGTACACATCTTGTCGTTGTTGGAGTCTCAACTCCGTTGCCTAGGCTGGAGTGCAGTGGTATGTTCACGGCCACCCCAGCATCGCCATACTGGGCTCAGGTGCCTTCCTTCCACCTCAGTCTTCCAAGTAGCTGGAACCACAGATGCGTGCTACCATGCCTGGCTAATTTTTTGATTTATTGTAGAGATGAGGTCTCACCAAGTCGCCCAGGCTGGTCTTGAACCCGTGGGCTCAGGCAATCCACTCACCTCAGCCTCCCAAAGGTGTGGGATTACAGGCTGAGCCACGGAGCCTGACTGGAAGGAATTTATTAACCCGGTAGTTCTACGTGGGTATGGCCAAAGGCTCTCCCTTGAGCTGCACACTAGAATTCCCTGGGTACCCTTTATAAACTCAGATGTCCAGGTCACGTCCCAGACCTGTTAGATCAGGGTCTCTGGGTCGAGGCCTGGGCACCCCCAATCTTATAGCTCCCCTCACCCCAGCTAATTCTCACCAAGGAAACTGGTGCAGCCAGAGCTAAGACTCCCTGGGATGAACCATTCATCATACTTAACCATCTTCAGCATCTCAGATGGAAGAGATAGAGTGGGAGGGACGAGGAGAGAGGGGTCAGGGACAGAAGGGGAAGGGGAGGGAAAGCCTCAGAGACAAATTCTTCTTTCCTCCCACCTGATCTAGTGATGAAGAGCCGCAGCTGGGTCCTTTGGTGGAGGAGAGTCACATGTGAAAA
>NW_007248810.1:124598-125984 GCF_000164805.1 Carlito syrichta
AATTATAGGCATGTGCTACCACGCCCGGTTGATTTTTTTGACTTATTGTAGAGATGAGGTCTCGCTTGCCAACCCGCGGGCTCAGGCAATCCACTCACCTCAGCCTCCCAAGGTGCGGGTTGACAGGCTGAGCCACCGAGCCCGGCTTGCCTAGGCTTTCTGGTTGATGCTTTCAAGTCTCCCTCCATGGGGTGCAGGTGTGGGAGGACCAGTGACCGAGGAAGTGGGGGAGGGTCTCCCGTTAGCTTTGGCCTTGAGACAGAGACCCCTCCTTCCCCCCCACCCTTTCTTCCCTGCCTTTGTCATCCTGACAACCCAAGCATTCTTGAGTTTCACAGGAAACAATTATGGAACATGAGGACTATGTGAGTGTAAAATTAAAGATTTGATGGAGAGCCAGCCCTGAACACAATTTATCACCAGTTCTCTAGAAACTGAAAGAATCTCAGCGTCCAGAGAGAGTCTTTAGGGCTTGTAGTTTCTCCTTCTGCTTTCTGTGTGAAATCCGATCCCAGGCCTGGCTGGCTTCCCAGCTCTGAGCTTCTCCTCCTCCTCCTTGGAGGCTGGGCGGTCTTGGTCTGGGCTCCGGCACCTCCTCTGTGTCTCTGTGTCTGCCGATCGCCACTTTTAGTGGTGAAGAACGTGGTAGGTGATTGTTGCGTAGGTGTGGAAATAGTTGTGTCATTTAGAATCTTTAGAGTTGGCTGTAGTTCTTGCTTATTTTTACTTATGGCCTGACCGTGTGTGTGTGTGTGTGTGTATGTGTGAAAGAGAGAGAAAGAGAGACAGAGAGAGAGAGAGAGAGAGAGAGAGAGAGAGAGAGAGAGAGATGGTAACATGACCTCATGACCAACTTTGTCCATTCCTTACTGTTCTGTTCTGAAATATACTATCTGGAAGAATTCAGGTGACACTGGAGTTGAGGAGTTGGGTGTGTCATCTCTGACACCCCACTCTGACTGTGAGCTGCCCCTCTCTCACACCGTTCCTGCCTTCTCAGTCTGGCTCCTTTCGCTCTTAAACTAGGTGGGCTGTTCTAGACAGGTGCTTCCTGAACACTAGCCCAGCATCTGATGCTGGTACATGGACGTAGGTATGAAAAGAACAAGGACTGAGCGGTGAGTTTTCTATCAAGCTGGACGCGGTCCCTTTCAAGAGTTGCCTTCTCTCCTGAGATTACATCTTTTTTTTTTTTTACTTCTGGAGTTAGAAAAGTCCTTTATTTTTATTAATTTTTTTGGTTTTTTTTTTGAGTTGGAGTCTCACTCTGTCGCCCAGACTGGAGTGGAGTGGCATGCTCCCGGCCACCGCAGCCTTGACCTGCTGGGCTCCAGCAATCCTTCCGCCTCAGCCTTCCAAGTAGCTGGAACTACAGGTACGTGCTAC
>NW_007248810.1:126004-138276 GCF_000164805.1 Carlito syrichta
GCGATCCACTCACCTCAGCCTCCCAAAGCGCGGGATTACAGGCTGAGCCACTGAGCCCGGCTGAAAAGTCCTTTATTTTATAAAATAATAGTGATGGCAAATGCTTTAAAAGTTGTACTTACTCAGAAAATAAGCCGACCATTGATGTTCCTCACTTTTCTGTTTTGAAATTTATCACCCGGAGTTGGGTGTTTCGTTTCGAGGTGAGGTATGGGGGAGAACAGGACTTCTGGGCAGGAGGGATGGCATTGGTGTGTGAGGGGGGGAAAGAGGGTGTTGTGGGGACCCCAAGTTATCCTTTCACACACCGTGATTTCTGCCAACCTATATCTTGGGAGGATAGTCACCCAACAAATGTTGACTGAGCACTTGCTGTACAAAAGACACTGGGCTAGTCCTCGGGTGGTTGACAAGAAGTATGAGGCATGGTCCTCGCTCTCAAAAACTGTCACTTGTCAGGAAATGAAGGGCGGGAGGCTTCAGGAAAGGGGACCACTGCTGGCATCTCGCACATCCCTCCAGCTCAGTCACAGTGTTCCCTGGGGTAAGTGACTGGCCTATGAGTTTCTTTCTGTAAAATGGGAAAACATATCTACACTTCAAGGACAGCACCTGGCTGATTTCGTTGACTGAGGCAGATACGTGCATAGGCGTGCGAGTGTTTTACACGGAAACTTGTATCATTAGCATTTTACAACTGTGTTGTTGGTTGTGTGTTAGCTTGTTTTTAAAAATCACACTTCGGTGGTGAAAAACATGGTGGGTTAATGTTGCACAGGTATGGAAATAGTTGTTTCATTTAGAATCTTTAGAGTTGGCTGAGGTCTTTGCTTTTTTGGTTTTTTTTTTTTACTTTTGGCTGGACTGCGCGTGTGCGCACGTGTGTGTGTGTGTGTGTGTGTGTGTGTGTGTGTGTGTGTGTTTGTGAGAGAGAGAGAAAGACAGCAAGAGAGAGAAAGTGAGAAAGCAAGAGAGAGAAAGACAGTGAGAGAAGAAAGACGGTGAGAGAGACAGCAAGAGAGAAAGCTGGTGAGAGACAATGAGAGAGAGAAAGACGGCAAGAGAGAGTGAGAGACAAAGTAAGAGAAAAGACAGTGAGGAAAAAAAGACAGCAAGCGGGAGAGAGCAAGAGAGAAAGACAGTAAGAGAGAAAGACAGACAGAGAGAGAGAGAGAGAGAGAGAGAGAGAGAGAAACATAGAGAGAAGAAAGCAAGAGAGAGAGAGAATGAGAGAATGAGAGAATGATCTGGAATGGAAAACAGTTCCTAGCTGTCTCATATGATCTGTTTTCTCTTGACTTGAGTTTCTGGTGAGATCAGCCAAAAGAAAAATCAGAATAAAATAGGGTTTTCTAGTAGAAGAGAAAACAGCAACTGGGGCATGTTATGTTGTCTGAGATTTGGTGTCTAGGTCTTGAGATGGGCTGAAGTTTGGGCATGTTTGCAGTTTCTCTGTGCCAGGCCTTTCTGGTGGTCTGTATGCAGATTTGCCTCCTGGCAGCCTAGGGAGGGGACAAAGCTCTCCAGGAAGGCCCTCCAGGTGGGAAGGGAAGGGTCCCTGCCAGGCACTTTATGGCAGGGGATGCACCCCCATAGTGAGGGAGCCCACCTAGTGTGGGCATGGCTCCCCACGCCACTGTCTGAGCCTGCCGACCGCTTTCTGTTCTTCCATCACACAGAGCTCTTTCCCACTCAGGGCCCACCCTCCCTTCTGCCTGGGTCCCCACCCTTCCTGGTTGGCTCCTTGTCATCCCTCAGCGCTCGGGCCTCCCCTGACCCTCGGCCTGTTGTTCTTATTCATGGCATCTTCTCGTTCTCCTTTGCAGCACCTACCACGACTTATTCTTTTGTATTTGCTGGTTTACTTGTTTACTGACTGTCTCCCTGGCTAGACTGCACCCCATGGGGCCAGGGACCTGTATTCCCAGTGTCTGGGACATGGTAGCTGCTCAATAAATATTTGCTGAATGACTGGACTTATTTAATTTTCCTTTAATCTCGTTTAGTCCTCTAGCAATTCTAGAAGTAGTGACTATTTTAGCTGCATTTTGTGAGTAAGGAAGCAGGTTTCTGTGGGTGAGTCACTTGCCCAAGGCCACCCGTGTGGGATGTGACAGAATCAACACTTGGGCCCGTGTCTGCGTAACTCCAAAACTCAAGCTTCAAATGACACTCCTTTCTATCTCCCAAGATCCTGTGCAAACAAATTCCTGATCTCACTCATGGCCATCCTCCTTCTATAAGACATGGGGACACACAGGGTTCCCACAGAACAAACCGGAAAAACCTTTACTTAGTCCCAAATACAGCCAATCCAGCAGAGAAGCCAGAGACTTCCAGAGCGTCAGACCTACTATAACCAAAACCCCTCCAGCTAACCCTCGCCTGGTTGATGAAGGGGCATGGAAGGGCGTGGTCAGCATACTGGCCACGGCTCACACATGGCCACAGGAAGGAGGGAACCAGCCAGGTCTTGCCTGGAGACTCTCCCAGACACCTGCTGTCCCTGTCGTTCTTTGGCACACCAGGTGGCCTTTGCCTTATAGCCTGGGGTTGAGGAGTCTCCTTATTTTGTGCTTGACAAACACTCAGATGGCCCTTGGACAGTGTTGGCCTGGAAGCCCCATCTTCCCAGCTCAGAGGGGACAGCACGTCTCCAGAAGTTGTTCTTGCATGAACTCAGAGCCTCTGCCTTTGGGACCAGTGAACCTTTCCTTGCCCTGCCAGGGTGGTTAAAACCCTCCCCAGTTGCTGCCGGCATCCCCAGGTGGCAATCTCAGGGGACTGGAAGCCGCAGCCTGAGGGGAGTCGTTCACTCATCTTTTTCTGCTGCTCCCAAGTCTAGCTCCGTTGTTTCGGCGGCTTGCTCAGAGACCCAGTATAGGAGGGAGGTGGGGGTAGGACAAGGAGGAGAGAGGGGAGGTATGTAGAGGGTGGGGATGCGGTGCTCTGCATGAAGATTATCTGCGGCATCCCAGGCACTCATGTTAGGAGAGGTTTAAGTAGACCCAGTACAGGGTCTATTTAAACTTTCAGGGTAGGATTTGGGGGAGGAGAAACCAGGCAGATTTTTTCAAGTCGGAAGATGGGACTGTCCCTGTGTCACCTCCAAGGGGCTCTGGCTGCCAAGACCTGGATTTGATGTCAGGAGGGCCTGCTGAGAACATGGGATCCTTGGGGCTTGGTGCCCAGCTGCCTTGAGCTGCGTCCGGTCAGGGCAGCGCCCGTGTGAGTGGCTGGTAGCCAGGCCAGGGTTTATTGCTTTACACATTTTATTTCCTTTCACTGTCTTATCTCTGCAGTGTGGACATCGTCACTTCATCGACAGCATGGCTGCTCCGTGGGGGGCTTGTGTGGGGGCACAGAGCTGGGTTTGGATCCAGTTCTGTCACCTCTGGGGTGCCTGACTTCTGGGCAGAACACTTACTAACTAAACACAGAGGCCTAAAAGGCCGCCAGCCTGGCTTCAGATTTTGACTCCACCACTGTGAGCTCTGTGACTTACGAATTCTGAGAATCCATTTCTCTCTCTGCAAAGTGAAAGGAATACTAGTCAATTCTTGGCAAGACTATAGAGAGGACTAAATGAGATAATGTCTGTCTGTGGAACTCTTGGTAGTGTGTTCAACTGTCTAGGTTTGGAGATGAATTTTCCACTGAAATTTTCTTTAAAGGGAAGGGAAAAATCCAGATAAAAGCATCATCATTCACTACCCGGGTATGAATACCCACATACTGTCATATCTATTTATATACATATATACATATACTAATATATACACACACATCATCTATACATGTATACTTGTATACACACATATACACACCTATTCCTGTCTATTTATATATACACATATGCATATATTCATATACACACATTCATATCTATCCACACACATATGCATATATTCATATCTATCTGTCTACACACATCTACATATACCCAATATATCTATGCACATATATACATATATTCATATATACATATATTTAGATCTATCTACACACATATACATATATTTATAATTTGTCTAAACACATATGTATACATATATTCATATCTATGCACACACATATGCAGATATTCATATATATGCATATACTGTGTATTTATATCTGCCTAAACACACATATGTACATATATTTATATCTATCTATCTATCTATACACAAACACATGCCTGCACACACATACTCCTTTTGTTTTTCTTTTCTTGGCTGGAAAGTTGGAGAGATTTTTTTTTTTCCCTCCCTGGGAAGAATGACATCACAGCGGCTTTATTTTTATTTTTATTTTTTTGAGTTGGAGTCTCGCTCTGTCACCTAGACTAGAGTGCAGTGGCACGCTCCTGGCCACTGCAGCATCGCCCGGCTGGGCTCTGGCAATCCTTCTGCCTCAGTCTTCCAAGTAGCCGGAACTACAGGCGCGTGCTACCACGCCCAGCTAAGTTTTGATTTATTGTGGAGACAAGGTCTCGCCAAGTTGCCCAGGTGGGTCTTGAACCCGCGGGCTCAGGCAATCCACTTGCCTCGGCCTCCCAAAGTGTTGGGATTACAGGCTGAGCCACTGAACCAAGCCTATTTTTATTTTATTTTATTTTATTTTATTTTTGAGTTGGAGTCTCACTCTGTCGCCCAGACTGGAGTGCTGTGGCCGCTCCCCGCCACCACAGCCTCGACCTGCTGGGCTCTGGCGATCCTTTCGCCTCAGCCTTCCAAGTAGAGGCCTGTGCTACCACGCCCGGCTTATTTTTTGATTTATTGTAGAGATGAGGTCTTGCCAAGTTGCCCAGGCGGGTCTCGAACCCGTGGGCTCAGGCAATCCACTCACCTTAGCCTCCCAAAGGCCTGGGATTATAGGTTGAGCCACTGAGCCCGGTTTATTTTTATTTTTATTTTTGAGTTGGGCTCTCTGTCGCCCAGGCTGGAGCACAGTGGCACAATCATGGTGCACTGCAACCTTGACCTCCTGGACTCAGGCGATCCTTCTGCCTCAGCCTCCTAAGTAGCTGGGACTACAGGCATGCGCCACCATGCCCAGCTAAGTTTTAAATTTTTTTGTAGAGACAAGGTCTCTTTATGTTGCCTAGGCTGGTCTCGAATTTCTGGGCTTGAGCAATATTCCTGCCTTGGCCTCCCAGAGTGCAGGGATTACAGGCATGAGCCACTGAGCTGGGCCCATGGTGACATTCAAATCTAAATTTTCCTTGGAAAGAGAAAGCAGCTTGGCCCTCTCTGATGTGAGCAGTGGCCTCTCTCCTGGGTGGTTGCCAGCAGGCAGTTGAGGTGCTTGAGTCACAGTCAATGCCTCCCTTCCTCTCCTCCTGGAAGCAAAATGATCCCTAGATTTCTGATGTGTCAAACCTGCAGATTAATGGGAGAATTTGGAGAACGATGAACCTGACCTGCACCTATGAGGCTTAAAAATATGGTAATGCAATTAGTAGCTTTCGGCAGCCTAATGAAGCTTCTCTAAAATGCTGATAAAATACCACTAAAGGAAAGTGCTTAAGAGCCTCTTCAAATTCCCCAAAATGTGAAGTGCGTCCTTATGGAGAAAATGGCAATCTAGTCTCCTTTCTCCAAGGTTCAAGATTAATTAGGGGCTTATTTAGTGCATGAATGAGGAAACAAATGAACTCTTGGATCGCAAAGCGCTGAAACCAATTTTTTAATCATTTTTTTTTTACAATTACATTCCTATCATAAAAGTCTTCATTAGACGTTGTCACCAGTGTACATTGTGTTAGGGAAGTGTTACCACCAGGCTTTTGACGAGACTGCATTTCCTTTCCATTAAAGAGGGCTCTTGTAACAAAAGCCTTTTCTTTCTTCCTAACAGCACAGGACTGTGGCTTAGAAGGGTAGCCTAGGCTCCAGGGGGAAATTCAACTCCCTATGTGCCCGCTCCCACCTGAGCTCACCTGTTTTCTGTAGTCATATTATCCCCTTTCAAAATAGCACGGGCTGGGCCTAGTGTAGGGGTTTACACCTGTAACTCCAGCAATTTGAGAGGCTGAGGTGGGAGGGTGGCTTGAGGCCAGGAGTTCGAGACCAGCCTGGGCAACATAGTGAGATTTCATCTCCACAAAAACATCAAAAAAATTAGTTGGGCGTGGTGGTGCTCACCTGTAGTCCGAGCTCCTCAGGAGACTGAGGCAGAAGGATCACCTGAGCCCAGGACACCCAGGCTGCAGTGAGCTGTGATCGTGTCACTGCACTCCAACCTGGGCGACAGAGTGAGACCCCGACTTAAACCAAACAAACCAAAATGCCGAAATAGCACAGACGGATGAGGTGATCGGAGGATTTCTCTGGCTCCTCGGATGGTTCGTTTATTTATTCGTTATTTGTAGCGAGAAGACCGGCATGATAAGAGACAAGCACTGAACGCCGGGGGCCTGGCAGTTGCTGACTGGGCACCTAGTAGTCTTATGCGTTTCTGGGTGCTGGGGATACAGAGGTGAGTAGAACTGCTATTCTCCCAGCTCACAGAGCTCACAGTCCAGGGTTGATTGCCTCGATGCTTTCGAGTTACCTTGATCCTTTCTGGTCCTGGTCTGCCTAGGCTGGGACTCTCTAGCAACACTGCTCATCTGTTGGATGTGTCCATACAGGAACATCATAGGTGCTGGCGAGAACTCTGAAATGTGAACGCTGATGCTAAGGGAGCCTCGGGCAAGTCCTTGCCTCTCCTCCTGCATCTGTGAATTGGGGACGTGACTATGATTGCTGCATCGTACTGTGGCCGACAGAATCTCATCCCCACTGATCTCTGCCTCCCGGTCTTCGTGCCTCTGTGTGGTCCCCTCTCCTGGAGTGTGGGTGGGGCCCATGACTACCAGGACATAGGTGATTGCCTTAAGGTTGGGTTAAGGAAATCTCTCCCTTGCAGGCTCTGTTGAAGCCAGAGGTCATGTTGTGAGTTTCCACGAAGGGGGGTCATGTGGTGAGGAGCTAAGGGTGGCTCCTAGCCGACAGCCAGCTAGAAACTGAGGTCCTCAGTCCAACTGCCTTCCAAGAACTGAATTCTACCAACAACCACACGAGCTTGGAAGGAGATCCTTCCCTAGCTGGGCTTCAGCCGACACTGAAGTTCTGACCCTGATGGCAGCAGACTCCTGAGCCACGAAACTGTGAGATGATAAATGTGTGTTGTTTTAAGCCATTAAATTGTGGGGCAATTTGTTATGCAGCCCTAGGAAACCAACAGACCCATGCAGAGACCTACGTGGGAGCTTAGGCTGGTTGATTTTAAGCAAGAGGCCATGCTGCAATGGTAAGGATGGGGTGAGACAGCAGCCACCATTTGTTGTTGACCTTCCGTGACCCTGATGCTGTTCCAGGTGTTTTAACAGCAAGGTCGGCCCCAGCCCATAGTGATTAAGATGCAGGGGCTGAAGTCAGATTGCCTGGGTGTGAATCCATCCAGCTCCACCACTTCTTAGCCGTGTGACGCTAGGAAGATAAATTATCTGATCCCCATGAGCCCGAGTTTCCTCATATATAAAATGGAGGTAAAGATAGCATCTCTCTCTTCCTCACAGAATGAATAAATGAAATATCATAAGCGAGAGTATTTAACTAAATGGGTGGTCTGTGGAAATTTCTCGATAAAGCTCAGCTTTTGTTACATAAATAGTAATGTAATCTACATAACAAAGTTATAAGATATGACTTTTACAGATGAAAAAAAATAGTCCAGAGAGATTAAGGAGAAAGTCCAAGTCACACAGCTACTTAGAGAACCGGCTGGAATAAAACCCCCTGTCCCCATCCCTAATAGGTATGCATCCCTCAGAACTGCACCCAGCCTGTTTTTAAAGGCAGCGATTGTGGCATTCCCTGAACCAACATGTAGACTTGGTGGAACTTCCAGGAGCTGCCTCGGTTGGGGGTGCATCTGGAGGATGGTGGTGGGGGCGGGGAAGACTGGATTCAGACTTCCTTTGTTGGTTCTTCTTTTGTCTCATGTAGTTCAGATCTGGCCAGGGCAGGAAAGCCCCACGTGGCAGGCTGAGGACAAGCATCTGGGGCCGTGTACCCAGCAGGTTGGCCAGCGGCTGCTGGCCCAGGTGGACTACAGCAATGCCAGATTCAAGCTGTGGGCACACAGGAGGGTGGCAGGGAAAGCATGTACTCAGGGTAGTGTCCAGACGGCTCCCCTCCTGGGGTCAGGCAGATCAGATTTTTGTTTCCACGCTCTGTTTCTAGGGAGTTATTTGTGGCCTCTGGATAAACCCTTATTCCATGTCAGTGTTAATCAGCTCTAAAAAGTACACTTACAAAATACTGTAAACTGGGAGGCTTAAACAACAGATTTATTTTCTCGTAGTTCTGGAGGCTAGAAGTCTGAGATCAGGGAGCCAGCATGGTTGGGTTGTGATGAGGGCTCACATCCTGGCTTGCAGACAGCCACCTTCTTGCTGTGTGCTCACATGGCAGAGAGTGGAAGTGAACTCTCTGGTATCTCTTCTTTAAGACACTAATTGCATCAGGGGGGTCCCACCCTCATGACTTCATTTAACCTCAATTACCTCCCCAAAGCCCCACTTCCAAATATCATCTCATTGGGGGTGAGGACTTTAACATATGATTATTGAGGTGACATGATTCAGTCTATAGCATTCTACTAATGCCAGCATTACCTAGAGGGCTGGTTAATGTTTAGTGGAGATGCCAGTACCCTCTCAGTATGGGAGAGCACTTTCAGTGTCAGAATCTGGCTTTCCATTTAGTTTGGTGAATTGTTTTGTTCTTGCTCAGGGCTGTGCTTGTGCCTGGGTCATTTTCACCATGAAGGGTGATCCCTAACTTGAAGCAATGGGGAACCCCCTGATTTTGAAAGTAATTGCAGCAGGCACAGAACCAGTGTGGGCATTGGTGGGAAGGGAAGAGGGGATGTGCCTGAGAGAATCCCCACTGCTGGCTGTCCTCGAACCCTGGGCCAATACAGTGGGAGCCCAGTGTGCACTCAAGCCTTGGCGAAGTGCGAATTGTTCTTGTACGAAGCTTTGTGGGCATAAGGAGTGTCTGTATCCATTGACCAGAAGGTGATTTTTGAAATAGCCTCCTCATCCACTAGAGAGTTAGGCAGATGCCAGGACCATTAGGTCTTCATTCAGGCTGTACAATGCAAGAAGATGCTGGCCTGGGTGACCTTGGGGAAGAGGTTGCATCTTTGTCAGCACCCCTCCGCCCCAGGCCCTAACCCCATGCCATAGGGTTCAGAAGGCTGTGCCCAGAGTGGGATATAAGACCCCCTGAGCCTGTTGATTCCATCTTTCCCCCTCTACCCTGATGTTCTCATCTTGGATGACAAGGTGTCAGAGGGCAAGGGTATAGAGAAAGCCAGAGGCCTTGTCTCGGTGTCTGGACTGCTGAAGGCAGTGGCCTTGCAGAAAAGTCCTGGGCTCTCATTAGGGTAGTGGGCATTGCTGCTAGACCTCAGGCAGGATTGTCAGGTGAGAGTAGGGGATGTTGGCCTTTGGGCTTCTCCCCCAAAGCACGGTTTTCTTCCGTGTCTGCTTTTTGTTTACCTGCAGAGCCTCTTCCCTTCTCAGGCCTCCCCTTCCCAGTTCTGCAAGTGGCTGCCCCAAGGCCAGCCTCTCTTCTCTGGCCTCTTTGCCTTCATTCTCTCTGCTCCATGACTATGGTTAGGAATCTCAGCTTCTTCCCTAGCACAGAGCCCTACAGCTTTTGGATGTCACGGGAGGTGCTTTCTAGGCAATTCTAGGTGCCATTGGCTGGGAATGGAGGGACTCCCCAGCTACACTGAAGCAGGATGGGGACGCACACCAAGACTGCTCCAAACTTGGTTCAGCAATCGCCCCTTGTAGCTAAAGAGTGGCACAGGGGTAGTGGTGGTGGTGGGGCACTTACATTCCTGCACTCATTGTGCACTCGGCCCAGAGGCATCTCCGGCTGGGGCATTCCCCTGGGGGTTTGGGGGACATGTCTTTTGGCTTCAGAGAAGGAAGTGGCAGCTGCTGAGCCCCAGGAATCTTGGCATGGGGCCCCAGCATCCTGAGGACTTGTTAGATCTGCAGTGGGGTCGGCAGGCAGCCGGCTTGCCCCTGCCCTCCACAAAGCCCTGCTCAGATCACCCGCCTCATCGCTAGAGCTCCCTGTCCTTGATGTGTGCCAGGCTGGAAGGAGACAGCGGCCTTCAGAGCGCCAGGAGGGCTGCAACAGCTCACACTAGATGACAACGGGAGATTCAAAAAAATAAGCTCTGATTTGCATATCGCTTTGCATCTCATTTGCATGGACTCAGTCGGTCGGAGCCCGCCTGGCTCCCTGCATCTCTCAGCTGCTCCAAGTGTCCTCTCCCTGGAGAAGCCTGGCCCAGCCCTGGGCAAGGAGGGGGACAGCCATGCCTGGAGCTGGGGTGGGGCCTTGGCTCCTGGGCGGCATCAGGTCTCCAGAGGGCCAACTTTCTCTGGAAAATCTGGCTTTGGGTGGGGGAGTTTTCCTCATTTTTCTTGAGGTCACTTGCTCTCTAAAGCCAAGTGCTTGCTGTGTTTTCAAAGTGGCCCATGTGGTTTCATGTCTATTTGGGTCACTTGGTTTTCTGCAGCTCCCAGCAGTACAGTAGCAGCTGAGTACAGTCTGCAGGCTCTGGAAAGGCAGAAAATGTACCATCCTGTGTTTGAATGAACCACACAAATTCTGTCATCAAGATCACTTCAAGTGACCCCAGGCTTGGCTGGCCCTTTCCTGTCCTTGGCTGGCTGGGCTGCGGGATCCTCTTCCCCATGGCAGGTGAGACCAAACTCAGGTTCTGGAGCATTTGATGAGTCCCCTGGGACCTACCCTGGGCCTTCTGATGAAGTTACTTTATCTCTTTATCCAAGGGAAGGGTGGGCATACTTGGGAGAGGATTTCGTGTGCGTGGGATCACAGGCTTGGTTTGACTGTGCCACCCCTAGGGCTCCCCACACTCCTTACACTGAATTCCAGAAAATAGAAAACAACCGTGGGAGCAAGAGCTGTACATTTTACCTCTACTCTTTTCTCCTTTGGAAATGGGAGATCACTGGCCAGTTTTATTACAATCAAGGCTTTTACGTTCAGCACACAGGAATGCCAGATGTGGGAGCTTCATGGGGGCAGCTGGTCCTGTGTTAAGTGTCAAATTCCAGCACTGTTATTTATCACTGTGTGACCCTGAGTGAGTTCCGAACCTCTCTGAGCCTTAGTTCCCTGCTGCCACTTGACCATGACACCACTTTGAAATTAGCGATCACTAGCAAAGCTGAGGCCTAGGAGTCGGTGGCATCTGTCTTTTGGGAAGGGAAGGCTTCCTTGCTTCCTTTCATCATCCCTTCCCCCATTTGGTGGGCTCAGCATTTAGGTCAAGAATCAACCTTCTGTCCCAGGGTATAGCCAAGGTGGGTCCTGGCTCGGTCAGTAGCAGTGTCATTCTGCCCCTGCTTGGCCAAGGGAAGTTAGCCTGGGACCGCAGCTGTCCCAGGCACACTGTCCTCCCTCAGAAGGAGCTGGGAGTTGTGTGTGTCACCGAGGCACTGCCAGCTTCAAAGGAACCCATGACTCCCATCTTCTTCCTCATGCTCAGAAAAAGGAAAAGGGGGGTGTGGCGGGGAGTAGAGGAGAAAGAGAGACTGAGTTCTGAGAAATACTAAGCAATAAAGGACTTTAAAATAGATTTACTTTAATTATAGACTTCGGTAATTGGCTGCAGTTTCCCATCCCATTATTAAATTACAACAGTAACTCATCTCATGGATTTTTGCCAAGAAAACATTCATTTTATTTTATTGTGTTTTTGTGCTATAGTCTGTCATAAAGGCAACCAAGTTGGCCCTTGTACCCAGAAGGGACTGGGGTGGGAAGGAGCATGGCGAGAATCAGGATGCCATCTGCTTTCAGCCCCGAGGACCTGAAGGTGGAGGGCTGGGGAGGGAGGGGTGTCTCGGAAAGAGGGGGAGGGTTCCAGGTGGAGAGGTGGGGGCTGTTGGGGCAGGTGGGTCACCCTCCCCTGGAGTAGACAAGATGCCCAGATCAGGACCTGACCTTCCCTCTAAGGCTGAGCAGGCCCAGGGAGCAGGAGAAGGACTGAGAGCCGCTGGGCTCGGTGGCTCAGCCTGTAATCCCGCACCTTTGGGAGGCTGAGGTGAGTGGACTGCCTGAACTCGCGGGTTCAAGACCCGCCTGGGCAACTTGGCGAGACCCCCATCTCCACAATAAATCAAAATGAACCGGGCGTGGTAGCACACGCCTGTAGTTCCAGCTACTTGGAAGGCTGAGGCG
>NW_007248811.1:0-5000 GCF_000164805.1 Carlito syrichta
TGTAACAGCTTTATTGAGATACAATTTATATACAATACAATTTACCCATTTAAAGTATACAATTCAGCTGGGTGCGGTGGCTCACGCCTATAATCCCAGCACTTCGGGAGGCTGAGGTGAGAGAATTGCCTAAGCCCACAGGTTCAATACCAGCCTGAGCAACTCGGTGAGACCTCATCTCTACAATAAATTTCAAAAAATTAGCTGGGCGTGGTGGTACACGCCTGTAGTTCCAACTTGGAAGGCTAAGGTGGAAGGATCACCTGAGCCCAGCAGGTCGAGGCTATGGTAGCTGGGAGTATGCCACTGTCCTCCACCCTGGGTGACAGAGTGAGACTCCAACTCAAAAAAAAAAAATTAAAATTAAATAAAGTGTACAATTCAATGGTTTTTTGGGTATATTCACAGAGGTTGCAACTATCAGCACAATCAATTCCAAAATAAACCCTGTACCCTCTAACCATCATCTTCCCAGTGCCCATCATCCCCATCCCAGTCCCTGACAACCACTAATCTACATTTTGCCTCTATGGATTTGCTTATTCTAGTCATTTCCTATTAATGGAATCAAACAACATGTGGTTTTCCATGACTGACTTTTTTCACTTTGTATAATTTTTTCAAGGTTTACCCATGTTGTCACATGTATCACTACTTCATTCCCTTCTCTGGCTAAATAATATTCCATTGCATGACTATAGCACACTTTGCTTATCCATTCACCAGCTGGTAGACATTTAAATTGTCTCTACTTTTTTGGCTATTACGAATAATGCTGGTATGATAATTCATGCACAAATTTTTGTGTGAACAGATATTTTCATTTCTCTTGGGGGCATACTTGCAGTGGCATTGCTGGGTTATGTGGTAACTCTATGTTTAACCTTTTGAGGAACTTCCAATTGGTTTTCCAAAGTTGTTGTACCATATTGCATTCCCACTAGCAATGCACAAAGGTTTCAGTTATTCCACAGTCTCACCAGCACTGGTTATTGCCTGTCTTTTGATCATAGGCATCTTAGTGTGTGTGAAGTGGTATCTCTTCATGGTTTGATTTGCATTTCCCTGGTAACTAAGGATGTTGCTGATCTTTTCATGTGCTTATTCGCCATTTGTATACCTTCTTTGGAGAAATATCTATTCAGATCCTTTGCCATTACTTATTATTGAGGTGTAAGAGTTCTTTATATAGTCTAGACACAAGTCTGTTATCCAACACATGATTTAATCCGCAATTACTATATCATATTTTTTGTCCTCTCCAATTAGAATGTAATCTCCCCAATAAGAGAGAGGACATGTCTGTCTTTCACTCTTCTATCTCCAGTGCTTACTAAATGCAAAATAAGCATGAATGAGTGAATAGAGACACTGTAGTATGCACAGCAGTTCTCATATCTTCTCATCACCACTTAGGCAAAGCAGTCCAATAGTTTTTAGCCCATCAGTTGGGCCAGTTACCAATAGAAATAAGCCCCAAAATGGCCTACACTTGGCAATGTTCCTTGGTCATAGTGACACTATTCATTGCCTACCCAGCATTGGTTCAATGGGCCCTCTTTCAAAACAGACTCCTAGGTTTGTTCTGGTATCCACTGCACCCCAACATAGCCCATGGTACTCCATCTGTCCCATTCCACAAATTAGTCCTAATTGGTCTAAGTCAAACACAATAAGCCCATCTCTCCTGGCAGATGAATGTTGCAAGAATCCAGGTTTAAGCCCACTGATGTTCAGCACTGCCCTGGCAATGGTTACTAACTCATATGGGAGAGATGCACGGCACTCCCGTTGTTGCTGATGGCCACCTTACAACTATGAGGGAGACCATCAGAGGGCAAAGGAGACACACAGAAAAGGGTAGGGCCAAGAGTTGTAGAAACAACAGGAGCCCTGAGTGTAACATGCCTGAAACCTGTCCAGCCTCTGGACTACCTGGTACCTGAGATAACAAATTCCCTTATTGTTTAGTCTGGTTTGAGTGATAACAAGCAGGGATTTCTTTTCTTCACTGCCAAAAGCATCATGATTGATGCGCTAATTAATCCTGGTATAGACGATCTGCATTTCTGGAAACCTATGCTTCTCATGTGGCAATCTCAACAATTAACTCCTCTTAATCATGAGACACTAAACCTCAAGCTCATTACAAACTTCCAAAGAGGTTCGCAAACCTAGAATCCACCTTGTCATACTCAGGGAGGCATCTCTATCTTGAGAGGCACTTGACTTCTCAGAAGATTCAAGTCCCCTTTTCCCCAAACCTGGCAAAATAAAGAGGAAGTCTTGGTCTAGGTGACAGCAGGTAGAGTAACTCAAAATGCTGATATGCCCATGTGCAGATACGTTAAGATTCTTGCCTTTGGAAGGTCAAGAAGAGCAGAGTCTCACCAGCCCTGTCTGCCTCCTCTAGGAGTGGAAAACTGTGGGAAATCTGGCACACTCTCTCTAAGTCCTACAGATACCACCAGACTGGACACCTTTTCTAGAGGGTTACTGGGTTCCACACCCATATTCCACAGTAATTCAGCAGAAAAGTCATACCTCATACCGATGTCTGTGTCTTTCTTCTATAAAAGGAACATCTCCATAGAGTTTCTCTGTAAAGATACAAGAGAGATTAATACTGGAGTAAGCAGCTTTAGAAGCACATCCATGGCACATGTGTGGAGGAAGCCTCTTGGATCTGTGTCTATAAGAGGCCAGAAATGAACTAGACTCCTGGTAGTAACCTAGATTTTACTTTCTTCTAGTAGAGGATGGCAACAGTCTCTTTAAAACCCTGAAGCAATTCTCAAGTAAGCCACCACCATGGCACAAAGGGAGGTTCGTTGTCATAAAAGTTCACCATGAGATCCAGCAGCTCTGCCTTCCTTATATACACCTGCCTACAAGGCTGAGACGGTTATGTCCACACAATCACTTCACACAGAGATTCATAATGAGACTCATTTACAAAGGAAGAAAACAAAACTGAAGGCAGGGAAGGAATTTGCCCAAAGCCTCGCCCTGCTGGGCAGCACAGCCTATTCTTGAGTCCAGACCTCCTCACACCTAGCCCAATGCTTTCTTCATTCTGCCAGCCACCTTTATGTTTTCTCATGGTACTGGCCACATTCAAAGCGTACCTATAGCCTCACCTTAACAAGGTACCTACTCTTCTGACCCTATATTTTGACTTCTAAGAATTTATCCCAGAAAGTAGAAATAAGAACAAAGACTTAGCCACATAGATGTGCACTGTTGCATTATTTAACAGCAAACAATTGGAAACAAACTGAGCATCAAGACTAGAAGACTGGTCTTGCTTCAGAAGCATAGATACTAAAATTGGAACAAGACAGAAAAGATAAGTATGGCTCCTGCACAAGTATGGTGCACAAATTTGTGAAGCACTCCATATTAAGGGGGGAGCAGGGGTGGTGGCTCACACCTGTAATCTCAGCACTTTGGGAAGCCAAGGCAGGAGGATCACTTGAGCCCAAGAGCTCAAGACCAGCATGGGCATCATAGTGAGACCTTGTCTGTACAAAAATAATTTTAAAAATTAGCCAGGTGTGGTGGCACACACCTGTAGTCCCAGCTACTTGGGAGGCTGAGGTGGAAGGATCACCTGAGCCCAGGAGATCAAGGCTGTGGTGAGCTGTGATCATGCCACTGCACTCCAGCCTGGGTGACAGAGTGAGACCCTGAGGAAGGAAGGAACGAAGGCAGGCAAAGAAAGAAAGAGGGAGGGAGGGAGGAAGAAAGAGAAAGAGAGCGAGAAGAAGAAAGGAAGGAAGGAAGGAAGGAAGGAAGGAAGGAGGGAGGGAGGGAGGGAGGGAAGAGAAGACTGGTGGGTTAAGTGACAGCACATCTATACCAATGGTTCTTAACCAGGAATATATGGCTGAGAATAATCTGTGTAGCTGCTTAAACATGCCCATCCTGAGCACGACCCATTTGGCAATGGGCATGGCAATCAGTGAGCTGCCCAGTGATGGTAGCATCAGGTTAATAGGAGTCAGATTCATCACCAAACACCTCTCAAGAACACCTTGCTGGGGCACTTGAGAAGTAGGATAGCCCAAGGACCAAAAGCGTTCCAGCACTGGAGCAGTCTGAACAGGCCAGAGACTATCCCCACAGCACCAGCCCTCAAAATGCAGATCCCAGGCAAACAGCAAGGGACCAGAAGATATCAGTGGTGAGCTGTGATCATGCCACTTCTCAAACTCCAACGGAATTGGGAGCTGTGCTCAGTGTAAAAGGCAGGGGATTATCAGACTCAAAGACATCACGAGGCGAGAACAGGCTGTTTCTACCAAGGCTGTGTCTCGTTTGAACTTTTGACTTGAACCAAGCAAAAACAAATCTCATATGACTCTGTAGGATCAATGATCACAACTGAACTCCTATTTGCAATTCTGTTCATATAGACTGAGCTTCCTGACGATGACATAAATGATAGTGAATATTTAAGGTATGTGTTTTAGAAAAAAAGGGGAATAGTGGGGGCAGGGTGCTCCTTTGAGAGACATACCACTGAGAGAGGGTCATTCAGAACAGCCTATGTTGTTTGTTTTTATTTTGTTTTGTTTGAGTCAGGGTTTCACTCTGTCGCCCAGGCTGAAGTGCATTGGCATGATCACGGCTCAATGCAGCTTCGATTTCCTGGACTCTAGTGATCCTTCTGCCTCAGCCTCCAGAGTAGCTGGGACTACAGGCATGTGCTACCACACCTGGTTAATTTTTTAATTTTTTTTTTTGTAGAGACAAGATCTTGCTATGTTGCTCAGGCTAGTCTAGAATTCCTGGGTTCAAGCAATCCTCCCGCCTTGACCTCCCAAAGTGCTGGAATGACAGGCGTGAGCCACTATGCCCAGCCCCAGTCTGCATATTAAAACTATTGGTTAATAAAAATTAAAAAGAAAAAATATCAAATAAAGTATAATAATATACTGTTGGAGAACATGAAAGTATCAGTAAGTTAAAAGAGCTAGACATAACTTTAAGAAGAT
>NW_007248811.1:8029-13356 GCF_000164805.1 Carlito syrichta
TAGCTGGAACTACAGGCGCGCACTACCACACCTGGCTAATTTTTTTATTTATTGTAGAGATGAGGTCTCACCAAGTTGCCCAGGCGGGTCTCCAACCCGAGGGCTCAGGTAATTCACTCACCTCAACCTCCCAAGGCGCGGGATTACAGGCTGAGCCACCGAGCCCGACTGGCCCTTGTTCTTAATGCCAGGTCATTAACTGACATTTGTCTGGAGTTTTGAGAGGATCGCAGGTCAGTTCTCTCCAACACCAGCCACACTGGAGCAGTGCCTTCCCTGGAGCAGTGCCTTCCCTGTAGAAGGCACTGCTCTTGGGGCCCATGTGTATAACTTACTTAACCCTCACAAGAACCACATGAGGCAGGCGCTCTTCTTATCCCCATATTTCAGATGCAGAAACTGAGGCAAGGCAAGGGTAAGTAGCTCCATACAGGCAGGGACTGGAGCTGATGCCCGAGGGGTCTTTAGTGAGCAGTGGCTCCAAGGGTCGGGCTCTTAAGCACTCCACTGTTGGTCAAGTTATTAGAACAGTGCTGGTGTAGGAAGGGGACATAAATGCCATCCATTGTTAGGTTAAAGGAGACCTATGAGCCTCCCTAGCAACAAATACACTTCAGCGAATGGTTTCCCCAACAAAAGGCAAGAAGCAGCAAGAGAAGCATCCTGCAGTATGGACCTGGAGTCTGGGGACAGGCGGGAGGCTCACCAACCGGCAAACTGCTCTCACCAGGCCCCATCAAGCTCCTTTTAAATTTGTGTCTCAGCATAATGACAAATGATTATAGCATGGACTCTCCCGTGACCTCTTTCAAATGGTTTTGTAAATCACCTCATTAACTCAGTCAAGGTTTTTCGCGTGGTTTTCTCTCCCTGCTCTAATGTTTCATGAATGTTTTGTCTTTAAAAACAAAAAAACAAACAAAAACTTCCTAACAGTCTAATCACACCAGAAACGAGAAGCCGTTTTTCTATATCAATGCTTTGATAAGAGATAAGAAAGCAAAGACCATTTTTCTAGCTCCTGAAAATTTGTTCTACCTTCTCATTTCTTTCTTTTCTTTCTAATTTTTTGTGGAGATGGAGTCTTACTATGTTGTCCAGGCTGATCTTGAACTCCTAGCCTCAGCCTCCCAAGGTGCTGGGATTATAGGCATGAGCCACCACACTTGGCTCTCACAGGTTTTCAAATTTTAAACTTAACCATTCTGCATTTCCAATGCCATGAATTGTACCCAGACCTTCAACACTGGGATTCACTCAATCCCTTCCTAATGGGCCTCTTGCCTTTGTTCTTTCCAGACAAAAACCTTTTTCTCTTACAGCAAAGTAGAACCAGTCATTTTAGTCAAGCTCTTCTCCCTAATATGAGGACATGCAGAGAAAGTCCCTGAGAGGAATAAGGCCTTTTCTTAAAGCATTGCTTCCACCTGCCAGGTCCAGACGGCTTCGCTGGCGTCCTGCATCTCAGACTCATCACACTCCTCCTGGCATCACCCCGAGGAGCTCTCCTTAGCCTCCTCTGCCAGCTGTCATATGTTTGCATCAAGTTTCACTGTCCCCATGTCGTCTTCCCTGAGGATGAGGGTTAGCTTCCCAGAACTCTGACAGGAAATCACCAGGTTTTGGTCTCCAGTTGTATAAAACGCCCTGGGTTCCTAATTCCTTCAATGTGTTGTGTTGCATTCTCAAATGAACTGGACAATCCTGCAGAGTGAGATGGCATCCACCTCACTGTAATGACCCCACAGCCTAGCCCCATGTTCATGGGTGACTCTTTCCCTCCTATACCTCCTCGAACCCTTGGGCCTTCTCTGAACCCTTCCTTACACTCTCTGGCATTCCTCTGTTACTAAAGGTAAGGGCTCCCTAACTGTCTGAGTGTTGGTTTGGAGGGCATAGGGAATTTAGGAGCTTTAAGTTAGATTGATGGCCCGGGCACAGTGGCTCATGCCTATACTTCCAGCACTTTGGGAGGCCAAGGCAAGAGGATCACTTGAGCCCACAAGTTCAAGGCTGCAGTGAGCTATGATCACACCACTGTTTTCTAGCCTGAGTGACAGAGCAAGACCCTGTCTCTAAAAGAAAATAAATAAATAAAGACAGGAATGAATAATTAATTAGTTACGTTGATGCTAGCATTTCTACTTAATACACATATACCAGACTGTGCAGTATTCAAACACATGAACTAAAGGGTCTAAAAACCATGTTCTTTCTTGCAGGTGGCAGTTTGGTTTGAAAACCACACTCAACATGGACAAAGACTTGCTTCCCTTCCTGAATGTCTTGGCAACACATCCGGGGCTTAACCAAACAAATTAAGGCCAGGGTTTATAATATTTTCTAGACACTTTCAAACAAGCTGTCAGCCATCCCTGAGTGAGCTCTGAACCTTGTCTGAATTTCTTTGTGCTTTATTATATTCCCATCTCTTGTGCTCAGTTGAGACTCACAGGCAAAACAATCAAGTCTATTTTTAGAGTCTTAAAACCCTGTAATAACTTAGTTCCTCTGTGCTTCCCCAGCTCCCCTGTTACCTGAGCCTGACCCTTCCATGTCTAGTCACTCCTCATTCTAGATTTCTTACTCTTCAAAGCACCCTGGTTTTTTTTTTCCTCTTTTAATTTTTATTTAAAATTGTGGGGTACAATTCAGGGCTAGGTATACAAATATTTACTGTGCAGATACCCTTATTGATGAGGTGTGCCCCCCCCAGGTGGATTTCAACTACTGTCAATCCCAGCTCCTCACCTTTCACCCCCCTCCCTGCAGTTTCCCACTACTTTCAATCTCTTTCCTGCAGTAATACAGTAGTTGTTCAAGGTCCACTTATGAGTGAGAACATGAAAGCACCCCGTTTTAATAAAGCAGAGACGAGGTCTTGCTATGTGCCACATCTCCCTGTTTTTCAAAAGTCATCTAATGAGGCTGAGTGTGGTGGCTCATGCCTGTAATTGTAGCACTTTGGGAAGCTGAGGTGAGAGGATTGCTTGAGCCCAGGGGATGGAGACCAGCCAGGCAACATAGCAAGACCTCGTCTCTGCAAAAAAATAAAAACATCAGTCGGGCATGATGGCAATTGCCTGTAGTCCTAGCTGATCGGGAGGCTGAGGCTGAAGGATCACTTGAGCCCAGCCGGGCAAAGCTGTGGTGAGTCATGATTGTGCCACAGCATTCTAGCCTGAGCGACAGAGTGAGACTGCGACTCAAAAAAAAAAAGAAAAGAAAATCATCTACTGAGTTAATGAATCAACTAATGGCATCATTATAAGGAGACAAGTCCTACCATTTAACTTCCCAGATAAAATGAGTTTTTAAAAATGGAAGTATAATTTACATGCAATAAAATATACAGATCTGAAGGGTAGAGCATTCGATGAGTCTAACAACTATAATATGTATGTTTTAAGAGTTACATTTTGGCCAGGCTCGGTGGCTCAACCTGTAATCCCAGCACTTTGGGAGGCCAAGGCAAGTGGATTGCCTGAACCCACGGGTTCAAGACCCACCCGGGCAACTTGGCGAGACCTCGTCTCTACAATAAATCAAAAATTAGCTGGGCGTAGTAGCATGCGCCTGTAGTTCCAGCTACTTGGAAGGCTGAGGCGGAAGGATCGCCGGAGCCCAGCAGGTCGAGGCTGCAGCGGCCGGGAGCGTGCAACTCCACTCCAGTCTGGGCATTAGAGTGAGACTACAACTCAAAAAAAAAAGAGTTACATTTTGGAGAGTGATTATAATGGTGGGATGGTGGAGCCAGGGCAGCATGTTTCAGTGGAAGACTAGAAAATAGTGTTCCAGCCCTGGTTCTGACTCTCTCAGCCATATACCACTTCACCTCTTCAGCTGACAAAGAGGTTGAATCAAATGACTTTTGAGAGCCCTCTTGGTCTTATTCTTTGTCATGAAATAGGATGTCCATGCAGGCAAGTAGACAAGTGGGGAGACCATCCTTCAGCTCTCCATAGGATGGGAGTGGTCTCATGCCTCAGTCATGTGCGTCATTCAATATGCACTTCTTGTTTAGACCAAGATTCAGCAACTGTGGCCCAGGCCACCACTAAATGGGACCCCCCCTGAAACTGTTTCTGTTTGGCCCTCAGTGGTTTTCTACATTTTCAAATGGTTGAAAAAATTCAAAGAATAATATTTTATGACACATGAAAATGATATGAAATCATATTTCAGTACCCATAAATAAAGTTTTATTGGAACACAGTCATGCTCATTCACTTCCATATTTGCCCATAGCTACTTTTATACTGCAATGGCTACAAAACCAGAAATATCTACTATCTGGTCCTTTATTGAAAAAGGTCACTGACCTGTGATTTAGACCATTTAGATAATAGCCTTTGGGCTGGTAGATAATGCCCTTTCCATGTCTCAGTACTAATGAAGACTTCAGACCTGGGCTGTCTACATACAAGTAAATCAACATTTGGGGGCGAAAAAGTTTTCATTCTGTAGCAATGAAAATAAATGCAAAATAAAGTACAATAATAAAGGGTTCTTATTTTTGTTCCTGCTAAAGAGCAAGGAAAAAAAGAGTAATACTAGCAAAAAGACTAGGAAAAGCAGGAACACTGGTGCAGTTAATGTTATGATGAACTGACTCACCCCTTCTTTCAAACACTCTGTCAGAATTATCAGCCATAAAAGTGTTCATACCCTTGACCTAATAATCCAACTCCTGGAAATCTATCCTAAGGAAACATTCAAAAGAATAAAAACACTGTGTCATGATGTTCGAATCAGCATTTTTCTAATAAAATGCCAGAAACAATCAGAAATGCTTATCAATAGGATGTGAATCAGCAGATTGTTTTCTTGGTTCAATTAAATACTATATGCCCAAATAAAAAATATAAAGACCATATACAAGTAAAAGTTATGCTATAATAAACGACTATATAAAAATTAAGCATGGTTGGGCTCGGTGGCTCAGCCTGTAATCTCAGTACTTTGGGAGGCCGAGGCAAGTGGATTGCCTGAGCCTGCGGGTTTGCGACGCACCCAGGCAACTTGGCGAGACCTCATCACTACAATAAATCAAAAAAATTAGCCAGACGTGGTAGCGCGCGCCTGTAGTTCCGGTTACTCGGAAGGCTGAGGCGGCAGGATCGCCGCAGCCCTGCAGGTCGACGTTAGGATGGCCATGAGCATGCCATCCACTGCCCTCCAGCATGGGTGACAGAGTGAGACTCTAACTCAAAAAAAAATTAAGCATGATAAAGTTCAAAAAAGACTGTGTCCCCAATCTGGGGAAGTGAATCTCCTCTCTCTCTCTCTCTCTCTCTCTCTCTCTCTCTCTCTCTCCCTCTCTGTCT
>NW_007248811.1:13937-23372 GCF_000164805.1 Carlito syrichta
AAAAAAAAAAAAAAAAAAAACTTAGGGAAAGGGTTATAGATAATGCAGCTTAGAAAATACCTTATTTCTTTTTGGAATTGAAAAATAATAATTGTACATATTTATGGAGCACATGGTGATGTTTCAATGCATATAATATATAATAATTGGGGGTAATTTTGTATCCTTTAACAAATCTCCTCCTATCCCTCAAAATATCTTATTTTTAAAGACCCTTGAAACAGCTCTGACAATTACACACACACTGTCATTAGCTCTTTCATAGGCAAAAGCCTTTGCAGATGAAGACGACATATATATACAGGACACGGGACAAGAGTGAGCCTCTGGGAACACATTTCTTAGAAACAATGAGCAAAATGATCATAACCAGTACTTTTGTTCAAATCAATTTATGCCTAAAATCTCTACTTCAGAAAAATTAAATCCATAGCTTTCATAACCTTTTAAGGAACTAACAAGTGACTAAGAAATAAGAGGAATTGTTCTTGAATATAAAATTTAGACTCACTCTAGTAATTCAGCTATTGTGTCTATCAACATTGTTAGGCTTTGGTCCTATTTCAAAGCATTATCTTTTACTAGAGAATTCTTTACTTTCCTGTTTTTCCACTTAACCCAGAACATTTTAAGCACTGGCCTATAAATCAAATTTAAATAAAAAATGAATAGCATAAAAATGCTTTCTGTCAAAACTGTTCATCATTTTCACAGGCAATGCAAGCAAATGTATTTTGTTCATATCATTCTGGCAAAAATGTGCTGACTGGGAAAAAAAGCCTACAAAATAAATGTGCCAACGAGGGGGAGGATAATCCTACCCCCAAAATGTGTCAGCTTGTAAAAAATAAATAAGGTTCCACAAAAGAAATATGTTGACTGGAGGGGGCACAAAATACTATGCTGTTATTTGTTTTTATATTTTTATGACACTCAACAGAGCCATGGATGGTGGTCACATTCTTATCTTTGACACAACTGTTTTTGGAGATCTGTGGAAGATAGTGTCGTACAGGGGAGAGGGCATAGGTTCATATATCCTATGGTTCTTGCAAACTATGAAGCACAATTTAAATTTAAGCCAACAAAATTAAAAAATTTGCTGTCTGGAAACAACCCAAATATCCACCAGCTGATGAATGGATAAAAAAAAATGTAGCATACCCAGACAATGAAATATTATTCAGCCATTAAAAGGAATGAAGTACTGATACATACTACAATGTGGGTGTACTTTGAAAATGTTATGCTAAATGAAAGAGGGCAGATACCAAAGACCACATAGCATAAGGTTCTATTTACAGGAAATGTTCAGAATAGGCAAATCTATAGACAGAAAGTAAATTAGTGGTTGCCAGGGTTGGGTGAGTGGGAGTAGTGATAGCTAAAGGGTATAGGGTTTCTATTTGAGGTGATGAAAATGTTCTAGAATTGACTGTGGTGATGGTTGCACAACACTGTGAATACAATGAAAACCAATAGATTGTACACCACGAACAGACTAACTGTATAATATGTGAATTATATTTCAATAAAGCTATTTTTAAAATTTTTCAAGACAAGTTTTGGTGCTGTGTTTAAGATTCATAAAAATCATCAACAGTTTTATGCCTACTGTAAAGAAAAACAAATCTTAAATCAGTCTTAATTCTATCAAGCTCTTAAATATGTTAAACACAATGCTCTTTTTTAAAAGCTTAGTACGATTATCAATGACTCTTTTATAGCAGCTATAATTTTAGAACATTAATTTTTTCACTAACCATATTTTGTCACTTAGGCAATTATTTGCACCAAGTTTCAAAATATTTGAAAATATCTGAAAGCCAAAGAATAGCTAACATCCACGAAGAGCGAAACATTCTTAGTACTTGTAAAGAAAAATGTTAGTCACTTAGAGAACAATGGCTTCTTATCCAGAGAAAGGAGGGAAAAATGTATTCAATTTGAAACCTTTCCTTTTAAAAATTCATTCTTGCTAAGAAGCTTTATATTCTTTAGAAGTTTTTTATTCACCTTTAGAGGAGAAATTCATATTTCTGGTCTTACTCTTCCTTGAGTTAAGAAGACATTTTGCTAAGGGTTTCTTATAACTTCAGAAGAATGATGCTGGATGCCCAAGATTCCTGGGCTCCTCCCCACCAACATCCAGTCTCCCAGCATCCTGCCCTTCCCCCTTTTATCACCCATTTTTTTCACTTGTTTTTGAGGCCTTAGGAGGGTAGGACTAGGATTTGTCCTGGTCACTGCTGTATCTGCACATGGCACAGAGTGGACACTCAAGATATACTTACTACATGGAATTAATAGCTTTTTTTTACATTGTTATTCATATACAGTAAGCTAATCTACCAAAAAAAGTTCCACAGAAATTAGAATTAACCTTATTGGGAGTGGGAAGACCAGCAAATGTCAGGTGACAAGCCACACCATACTTTCCTCTCCCCATTCTGGGGCCAGTGGGGGGACAAAGGAATATACGTCTGAGACACATAACTGCCCTCCTTCTCAGTTCATTCATGAGTTGCTAAGACTAGTCAAATAAACATGAAACAATGAAACAGGGAACGGGTTTCAATGTAATAGAACCATGAATTCAAAAGAACTGAGTGTGAATCGGGGCTCTCTCTCCCAGTCCAAATTGATCTTCAGGGACATTGGTAACTCACAAAACAGCCCACAGAACAGGGTATCATGCAAATCAAATGAAGAAGGGCATTCAATTGTGTTCTATTGAAGCTCACCCAAGGGACAATGCCCACAGTGATGGGGGAATCAACAAGAACAGGGAGAGAGCGAAGAGGGAAGGAGACAGGGAAGAGGGAGGGAGACAGGGAGAAGGAAGGGAGAGGGAGAAGGGAGGAAGACAGACAGGAGAGAGGGAGACAGAAGGAAAGAGGGAGACAGGGAGGAAGGAGGGAGACAAAAGGGAGACAGGGAGGAAGGAGGGAGACAGGGATGAGGGAGGGAGACAGGGATGAGGGAGAGAGGCAGGAAAGAGGGAAGGAGACAGAAAAGGAGGGACAGAGTAAGGAGAGACAGAGACAGGGAAGAGAGAGGGAGATGGGGGGAGGGAGATGGGAAAGAAGGAGGGAGACAGGGAAGAGGGAGAGTCAGAGTTCCTGAGGCTGCTGGAAGGGGCAGAGGTGAGCCTCTACCACCAGGAGGACTGGGTTCCTGCACAGTCACATGAACAACACTCAACATATAAAATAAATGATCTGAGAAACTTACTTAATATCGAATTTTCAGTTTTGAAAATAGTTCTTCTTATTCCCAGCCTCATTGTTCCTCCCAAATTGCCAGGGTTGTGTTCCGGCATATCAATCACCTTAGAAAACAAAACAAGTTCTGTTTTGCCATCTTGTAAAAAGGTCATTTCCCAAATTTCAAGCTTTACTTTTAAAGGGATGATCACTGTGTAAGCTTATTCTCCAAAGTATAATATCTGATCAGTCCTTTCACTGTTCCTGTTCAAATATGGTCATAATGTCCACAGTTCCTCACATTGTGCTCCTTTCTGTCTCTGCCTCTCATCTTTCATTCAAATCACTTGTAAAAAATTTATCAGGAGCATTTTGGTGACCTTTCTCCTGCCATTACTCAAACTGTCAGTTCCAGGCAACATTTACACTTCAAGTTCTGGACTTGTGAGATCTCCCACTTTGGTATTCATGTCTATGTCTCTCCTGTGAGAACACTCTTTCCACTGCCCACTGCAATCCCTAGAGATTTTCCATAAGCAAATCTGTCAGTCCTTGTGGAAAGGTATATCAAAAGAATCTATTTATAGACAACCATTAGAAGGATCCCTTAAAAAAAAGGAATATAATCTATTCCAGCACATTCTATAGGTAAGAAACCTAAGCAGCTCCCTTGATCTCTCCTTCTCCCTCATAGCCACTCCGTCAAGGCCTCCAGAGTTACCCCCTCCAGATTTCGTGCATCCATCTCCTTCTCTCCAACCTCTCCCCCAGGCTCCAGCAATGGCTCACTGACTGGCCACCCTACATTCCCATGGCCCGAGTCCACCCTGCTGGAGGTGGGCAGAGTGGTTTATCCAAATGGCAAATCTTAGTGTAGCATTTCTCCTGCTTGAAACCCTTGACCTCCTGGCCAGCCTAACCCTCCAGCCTCATCTCCCGGTCCTCTCTCCTCTCACCCTGAGTGCTGGTTCTTTCATTTCCTCAACTGAATTTTCTTCACTCCCACCAGAAGGACTTGACTCATACTGTATCCTCTGCTTGGAAAATATCCTCCCATTCCCCTTTCCTTTTTCCTGAATAAAACCATCCTTAACCCTGAGGTCTCAGCTCAACTAGCCAACAGTGGCATCTCTGGGAGCTTGGTATTTCTGAGAGCCATAGTCTGGTCAGGGTCCTTTATCTACTTCCTCGCAGAAGGAGGTTCTTCCCTGTCACTGTCTTCCTCTCAGTTTGTGTCTGGTGCGTGCTTTGTGGGCGAGCCTGTCACTCTTTGAGAGCTAGGGCGACTTTATCTTTATGATCACGCTACTGAAATTCAGAAACAGGTGATTTTTATGAAAAGCTTGTTCTGGTTAATCTGGTAATTCATCTGTTTTCTCAGTTTGTTCATTATGATCTCATGATTTTGTTTCATCTTTTTTCTTTTCAGTTGGTAGAACAAACTACAGTTGGATGAGTCAAGCTGTTCTAATGGAATTGCTCTCATAAACCCTTTCTTTTGTTGTTTTTTTCCATACCCTAACTGCCACATAGTGCTCTATAGGAATCTTTGACAACTGGAATTTCCTGAGGTAAAAATTTTCCAAGAAAATGTCTGAACTTATCAGTGTCCCTGAAGAACTTTCAAAGTCATCTGAACCCAGTGTCCCAAGCTCACTCCAAGAGTCACTTCAGGGAAAGGGTGGAGGAAAAAAACTCAATGACCTCCTTTGTTGGATAGAGTGCTCACTCTGAAGTGCTCTTGGCCTTGGCATCTCTTCCCTATCTTCTTTGGTTGGTTAATTATGGCTAGGTTAAGTATTACTAGAGTGAGGTGAGAGAGGGCATTAGCTTCCAGGTGATAAAGCTCAGCTGATTATAAACTCTCGGCCTCTCTATGTGTTTTCTAGGAAAGGGCAGATAACACTGCACTACCTGCCACAGATTCAGAGGAAGTCCTGAGTGTATTCAGAGCCTCAGCTTCCATTTAAGTTTAAGACAACCTGAACCACCTAGGCAGACCATAGCGATAACCCCCTGAGTTTTTGGTAGAAATGTACTGTGACTCTTCAGTTCTCTCTTCCTTACTGCACTGCCTCTGATTTTGACTCTAAGTCATATTCAAGTTGCACATAAAGTATGAAGCAGTTGTATATCCATGTTACGTTCTCTAATTGGGTCCCACTACCCAGAAAGAGTCTTTAAGTGTAGTTTATTCAGTTACTGGCAAGCTTGATATTCAAGAAATGTTCTGGTAGGAACCACTGAGACTAGAGTAAAATTACCCAACTAAGAACAGGAAACCTGCCTTACTGCTCACTTGGGATGAACTGACAAACACCTCAAGACCAGAAAACATTTCCAAAACTAAGGTGTAGGAGTGGGGAGGAAGAGAAGAAAAATACAGTGGGCACAGAGGCTGCCTAAGGGCATTCAACACCCCTTCAACAAAGGGGGAAGTCTGAAAATTCCTGAAAGAGCAACATGAGAAGATTATTTAGAAACATGGAGGTAAATGCCAGGAGAAAGAACTAGAAGAGTTGAGGGTAGTGGAGAGGAGGCGAGGATTAATGACTTTTTCATTATAGGCTTTTGGAAAGTGTTGGCTTTTAAAACTTTGTACATAATATTATACTAATGAAAATACAAGTATAAGTCACCAAGAGTGAAATGTAGTATTTAGGCCTTACACTAAGGTATTAGTTCACATTATCCCTGCTGTTCTCAGAAGTAATAAATACTACTTTCTCCTGAAATAACAGAACAGAAGGAAAACTCAAGGTTTAAGAGCCACGGTGATCCTCTGATTAAAGCATGCTAGCATAGGAACCAGTGGAGAAGGCAAAAAACGTTAACGAAGAGGTGGGGAGCAGGTAGAAATGGATCTCCACCTCCAAAAGTTGCCCTGAAAAAGGGCGAGAATTGGCAGGCAAATTGTCAGTGGATGGAGGGAACGAGAGGGCTCTGTCTCGGCCTGGCTTAGGAGACTTCATCTGGGAATGCCCATCACATACTCAAAGAACAACATGGCCAGGCACAAACTGGGGGAATCCCAACTGAAAAATGGGAAGGTCAAGGCACGGCAGACAACACTGGGCCTTTCTGCCCAAGCCTGGCACACCAGTTGCCTTGTAGTTATCAGATGGTCCCACAAGCTGGATCCTACAAGATGATGGATGGCTTCTTCTTGGGTTATAAGCACCCTGATTCAGCAGCAAAAATTAACAAAAGTGTCTTGGTTCCTTACATTCCTTCCACAAAAAGCCAGAGAGGAGTTTCAAAGCACGTCTATTTTATCATTACTGGGGCAGTTAAAGAACTTCAAATATGCTTTAGATTTAACCCCAACATTTCCAAAATACCCGATTTTGCATCTAAGGGGGAAACGTATCTTCTGTTGCAAAAGGATTGCCTTGGCCCCTCTAATTTGGCCTAAATGCCGCCTGTCATCTGATCTCCAGATCTGTCCTTTCTTGGAACCGAGCCATATAGCATTAAAAAAAGGATCAATAAGTGATAAAGCTTTAGGAGAGGTAAGTGTACCACAAAAGGATAAATATGGCACTAATTAACCTTTACTGATGTTTTCTGCAGTCCACGATAAAAGTGTAATGAGTTCAAGACTTTACTGCATCCCAGGTAACTTTTTTAAAAATTTTACAATTCAGGGTTAGGTATACAAATGTTCATTATGCAGGTATCCTTGTTGATGAGGTGTGCCCCCCTCCCCTGGCAGTTTCCCTCAATTGCCAATCCCTTTCTTATAGTATTACGATAGTTGTTCAAGGTCCGCTTATGAGTGAGAACATGTGATACTTGGTTCTTTGTTTCTGTGATAGATCACTCAGTATTATAGCCTCTAAGTCCATCCAAGTTGCTGCAAAGTTCATAATTTTGTCCTTATTTATGGCTGCGTAATATTCCATCATGTATATGTACCACATTTTAAAAATCCGTCTCAGGCATCTTACGCAACAAAGTCTAGGGAAGTAAGGTTCTCTTGCCATTGATAAAAGTCCTAAATGGCAGCATGCATGGGACCCATCTGATCCAGCCCTGGCAAGCCCGGCTTTCCTCACCTTTGAATAATTCACCTGGGGACAACGGGAAAGACTACTCTCCAGCAGGACATTTCCAGTCTCTTAGACAACACAGACAGTGATTCTCCCAGACTTTCTAGGGTGTTCCTCAAGTATTTTTTATAAGGATTCCCCAACTCATTCCTTTCCTACTGTGCATTAGGTTTTTCTGTCCATTTTTTTTTCAAGGCTGGCTCTGATTTTGACTCTAAGTCACATTCAAGTTGTACATAAAGTATGAAGCAGTTTCATATGGTTTTATATGCTCTAATGCTGGGTGGCACTGCTAGCTGTTGCAGATCAAATCTACACCCTTCCAGGTAGCTCTCAGGTCCCACCTCACTCAGAAGCCCAGTATAGTTATGCTCGTCTCATGTATTCCAACTTGTGGCTTCTATCTCAGCTAGACGGGGCTACTGCCCATGGCTCCTTTGTGGTAATTTGCTTCTCTCCTCACCATCCTACTACACACAGTTCACCTCTTCTCTACTTTTCCCAAGATGACTTCTTCCTCCCACTCCTTATGAGCTCCTGCTTCAGGGGCCCCCTCCCCTTATTGTCCCATAATGAATACCATGGTTATACTCATCCTACCAAATGAATAACCTATACAGTGTCAATTCATTTTCAGTTAATCCTTGTAGGAGGCTGAATAATGTCCCCCAAAGATGCCCATGTCTTAGTCCCCAGAACCTGTAGACCTGTGACTTTATGTGGCAAAAGGGGCTTTGCAGGTGTACGTTAAGGTTCTTGCAACGGGAAGATTCTGGGTTATCAAGGTGGGCCCAATGTGACCACAAGAGCCCTTAAACGAAGGTCAAGGTCAGAAATGTGATGATGAAGCAGAGATAAGAGAGAGATTGGAAGATGCTATGCTGTTGGCTTTGAAGATAAAAGGACAGGGCCATAGAAACTGGGAAAAGCAAGAAAACTATCTCCCCTCAACCCTCCAAAAGGAACATTACCCTGCCAACTCACTTTATACATCTCACTTCCAGAATAACTTTGTGTTGTTTCAAGCCACTGTGTTTGTGGTAAATTGTTATGGCAGTCATAGGAATTTAATACAGTCTCTCTTTTTTTTTCAAGTTTTAAAACAATGTTTATTAGAGAAAGAAAAGAGGAAAAACGTACCAGAGCTGGCATGAGCAAAAGAAACAGCTTTAACTTCCTCCATTATTTCATAAACGCGTCTACTCTCATAAGCTAAAGTGCAGGCTTATCAAGCACAATAATTAGATATTTTTCTTCTCTGTCTCCACCAAAGCTCAGCACAGTGTCAAATTCAGATCAAGCACTCAATAATGAAACCTTCCAGTGTCTTTAAATTTATCAAAAACTAGCAGAGGAGGCTAGGGACAGGTTGGTGGGCTGGAGAGTAGCTGAGACACTCATAGTGTCCTGAGCTGTAGGTGGTCACTTGAGCAGACGTGAGGGGAAAGAGCACCCTGCTCAGAGGCCAAGCACACACTGTGCCCAGTCCTGCCACTAATCTGAAATGGGACTTTTATTTCCCCTTTCTGGCTTCCAACCTGCCCTGCTGTGTCACAGAATGGCATGAGGATGGAAATGGGGTAAGCATTCAGCAATTCTATAAGTATGTATATATTTTCTGGTCTTTTAAATGTGTTTCTTTTCCCATCAGTAGAAGAAGGTTGCTATGGCTTGAATATGTCCCCCAAAGTTCATGTGTTGCAAGTTTAATCACTGATGCAACAGTGTTGGGAGTTGGGACCTTTAAGAGATTAAGTCATAAGGACTCTGTTCTCATGAAATTAATGCAATTATCACAGGAGTGGGCTTCTTTTAAAGGATGAGTTCAGCCCCCTTCTTCCTCTCTCTCTCTCACCCATGAGATGCCTTTTGCCATGTTATAATGCAGCATGAAGGCCCTCACCAGATGCCAGCACCTTGATCTTGGACTTCTCAGCTTCCAGAACTGTAAGGAAATAAATTTCTTTTCTTTATAAATCACTCAGTCTCAAGCCGGACTCGGTGGCTCAGTCTATAATCCTGCACTTTGGGAGGCTGAGCTGAGTGGATTGCCTGAGTCCGCGGGTTCAAGACCTGCCTGGGCAACTTGGTGAGATCTCATCTCTACAGTAAATCAAAAAAATTAGCCGGGCGTGGTAGCGTGCCTGTAGTTCCAGCTACTTGGAAGGCTGAGGCGC